>NC_136483.1:69506872-69566872 GCF_053919585.1 Euprymna scolopes
CTATCCTTGTAGCCATGTCACTAGTAAGGGTGCTGGAGGTAAACGTTTTGTCTGGGCTGACGTTATCCGCCTGATAGTCAGGGACCCGAACCTTGGATTAACCACTAAGGAGGCTGTCCTATCAGCAGGTGCAAAGTACTGGGGCTGCTGTATTGCCATTTGGTGAATGGAATCTGGACCATGCAGTAGCTTCTGGTGGGGCCTCTCGATGCCATACTAGTGGGTAATTGTTACGGCTTTACCTTATCATGTGGTACAAAAAAAAAAAAATTCTTCGTTTCTTTTTCTCTCTTAGTTTCCCCTCTCTGTCCTGCTCTAAGTAAATCTGTCGACCTAGTCCACAAATTCCAAAATTTCATCATGACAAGTTTCAAGAAAAAATACACGATTAAACCCGGTTCTCCAACTTCCAACGTAGACCCCTACTACCATGTCTCCTTCTCCAACATCAGGGGTCTACGTTCTAACCTTCCAGAGGTTGAAACCCAATTACAGGAGACTAAACCAGACCTTTTATTTTTAAGTGAAACTGGCATTGGACAGGCTATTTCCCTAGATGAGTTTGCAATTACAGGATACTCTAACTTAACTTCTAAATCTGACCCCCAAGATCGCCATGGGCATGGAATATGTGCCTATATTAAAGATAGCTTTCCATGTGGGAGGGACATCTCCAGGGAAGATCCTAACTTACCCTATATGTGCTTCCGGGTTGCTTTAGCTCACACTACTGCATTTATATTTACTCTCTATCGCCCCCACAACAGCGGAGTTACTATCTTTCAAAGCATATCTGAGAAAATTGACCAAGTCCTTTCTACTTATCCTTCAGCTAACATTCACGTATGTGGAGACTTCAATGTTCACAACGTCGAATGGTTGACCCACTCAAACAAGACCGATGATGAGGGGAGGTTCTGTCATGATTTCTCCATTGCCTATGACCTCACTCAGATTGTTCAGGAACCTACCCGTGTGCCCGATAATGACGGCCAGTATGCGAGCCTACTAGACCTTTTTCTCACAACTTGCCCTGAACTATGTTCAGTTTCTGTTCTGTCGCCTCTTGGATCTTCCGACCACTCTGTTGTATCAATTAAGATAAAAATGAAATGTAATAAGTCCCCAGACGTACCACTTCATCGTACAGTATATCGATACACTAAGGCTGACTGGGATAGCTTCCGTACATTTATATCTGATCTACCTCTGCATTCCATGTTTAAAAAGGATGTGTCCTCTATAGTATTAGACCTAACTGAATGGTTAATTGTAGGTATTGACCATTTCATACCCTCTAAAAAGTTTCAGCAAAAACCTAACAGCCAGCCATGGTTCTCTCCAGAATGTGCTGCTGCCATTGCGCACAGAAATCACTTTTTCCACTGCTTCAAACGTAATAGATGTATGGAAACTAAAGCCGTTTTCAGGACTGCCAGCAACCATTGTAAGAAAGTAATAAGGAACGCAAGAGAGTTGTATGCTCAATCTATTAAGTCCAAAGTAGCTGAGCAGCGGCTTGGTTCCCACCAGTTTTGGCAAATAGCAAACAGAATCCTGAACAGAAGCGTGTGCTCCATCCCAACTATTATCAATGGACCTGAGGTAATCTCGTCAGCATCAGACAAAGCCAAACTCTTTGTCAAGAACTTTGCAGCTAATTCTACCCTTTGCGACCAAGACCGCCAACCCCCAATATTTCCTCCTGTATCAGAAAACACGCTATGTGATATACGTATATCTGTACGTGATGTTGCCAAGCTAATCAAAAACCTTGATTCCAGTAAAGCAACTGGCCCTGATGGTATTCCAATTATAGTACTCAAAAAACTTCAACCTGAACTAGCGCCCATACTTACAAAACTGTTTAAACGTTGTCTTAAGGAGAATAGCTTCCCATCTCCCTGGAAAATCTCATCAGTATGCCCTGTATTTAAGAATTCAGGTGATCGCTCATCCCCCTCTCAGTACAGGCCAATAAGTCTCCTGTGCGTCATGAGTAAGTTGCTAGAATCTGTGTTAAATACAGAAGTAATCAAACATCTCAACAAAAATAACCTTCTTAGTGACACTCAATATGGTTTCCGTTCTGCTAGATCTACAGCAGATGTCCTTACAGTTATATCGCATAGGATTAGCAAATCTCTCGACGGTGGCAATCTTTCTAGGGCAATTGCTCTTGACATATCTAAAGCCTTTGATAGGGTATGGCATAAAGGTTTACTTCATAAGATCGCTAGCTATGGTATAGCTGGAAAAGTCTTCTCAATTATTAAATCATTTCTTTCTGATAGGTTCATAAGAGTAGTAGTTGAGGGGCAAAAATCAGAAGCTCACAGTATTAATGCCGGTGTCCCTCAGGGATCCATCCTGGGCCCAACTCTTTTCCTGATCTACATTAATGATCTTCCAAATCATATCCTTACATCATTTGTAGACATTTATGCTGACGACACTACCATTTATGGTACCACATCTAAGACAGTAAACGAGCAAGTACTCTCCAATTCTCTCTCCTCTGATCTTGAGCATGTAGTACAATGGGGAAAGGAGTGGCTGGTTACTTTTAATGCATCTAAAACCAAGCTTCTCTCTTTACATCATCAACATTTTAATCCACATTTGTCATCAATTGAAATGAATGGCTCTCGTCTTCAGGAGGCCTCAAGTTTTGACAAGCTTCTGGGCTTGACCATTACTCCTGATCTTAAATGGAACACGTATATCAAATCTGTTGCCAAGGCCGCTGGAAAAATGGTGGGATCTTTCTATCGATCCAGTAGATATCTCACTGCTGATGCTATTCTCTATCTATATAAGAGCCAGGTACGTCCAAGGATGGAATACTGTTGCCACATCTGGGCAGGAGCTGCTAGAAAGGACTTGGCCTGCCTTGATAGAGTTCAAAATAGACTTCGTAGCCTCGTAGGAGATGTCCTTTTCTCCTCCTTACAACCTCTATCTCACAGAAGAGATGTTGCGAGTTTGTCTCTGATGTATCGTTATTTTCATGGAAAGTGTTCAACTGAGCTTCAATCTATGGTCCCCCCTCGCCAAACTTTCACAAGAAACACTCGTCTAGCTGTAAACACTATCAATAATTTCCCCCACTCTTTATCTGTGCCTAAACCTAAACATAGATTCCATGAACAAAGCTTCTTTCTTAGAACTGCACGCCTGTGGAATTGTCTTCCGTTTTCCTGCTTTCCGGCTGACTACAATATGGTTGTGTTCAAGTCTAAGGTAAATAAGTTCTTGATGAGCCGTTCCATATAAGTTATTAAATTTACCAAATTTTCATTACTAATGATTACTATATTGACCAACTTCTACTGTACACTCTTTAACCCTTATCCTTGAGTGGCCTCTGGGCCTTGATAATGTGGTGATGCCTTTGTAAAAAAAAAAAAAAAAAAAAAAAAAAAGCATATATTCGCTTCTGAATTTCTGTATTAACGTGTGTGTGTGTGTGTGTGTGTGTGTGTGTGTGTGTGTGGGTGTGTTTGTGTGTGTGTGTTGTGTGTGTGTGCCTGTATGTGTGTGGATGGGTGTTGATTGAAAAACACCGGTCAGTACTCAGTGACCATAGCAAATGTTTTTAATTTACAGACTGTAAGACAAAAATACTAAATTCTCATGTACCTTATGCCATAAAAACCAAAAGATGGGATAGATAGAGGGAAAAGGGAAATGAAAAAGATGTTTATTATCTTCAAAGACCTCACTTGTCCTCTCACCGAGTTATGGCCCCCACTCAGGTTACATTCTAACTTTACAAACGAAATAGGAACATGTTTTTTGATTGAAATATCAGTTTTCGACGGTAATTCTTGGCCTGAAGACGTAATCCCCAACGCGGGTGATTACAGAAACATGTATGCACATATGTAGCCATTAATGTTTGTATAAATAAATTTAATATACCTGCTCTGTTCACTCATTGAGCACTCTTTGGTAGACACATGTTGTTTCATTGGATGTACTTCTAGGAAACTAAACTCTACTGGCTATATATATATATATATATATATATATATATATATATATATATATATATATATATATATATAAAGTGAAGATTTTCCCTACTGCATTGACCGGAATAGCTCTGTTCAGTAACTGTTATTATTGGCAAAGTTTTGAAAATGAAGCGAACTGTCGAAACGAAATCAGCATGATTTTTTGTGTGAATTCTTTTTTGTAGTTCATTTTGTGCGTATCCGTGCGCGCGTGTATGTGTTTGTTATTGACTTGAACAATTCTCAGTGGGTAAACAAGTAAGTACCGGCGTGTCTCACTGTCTTCTGTAATTGTAATTAGATTTCCTTTTGTATGTTTTTTTCGCCTTCTTTTCTGCAGAATTCTCGAACTCTGTTTAGCTCACCATGCAACTGCACAAATACCATCTGCTGTAATTCGACTTTCTATGACGTTTTCATGTTTACATAGTTATTCTTATTTATGATATTATTTTTGCAGAAACATAAACTGTTCGGAAATGAGAATCCTTGGTTTCAATTGCAAAAATGGTTGAGCAAAAAAATAATTCTTACCAAAAGAAATGTAATCCTTATTTTTGTTCCGAGTTTTGAAATATTTCTCCACCTGTCAAAAAATGTTCGATTACTGGATGCGCATGTATGTATGTATGTATGTATGTATGTATGTATGTATGTATGTATGTGTGCGTGTGTTAATGTTAAATATTAGTTGTGACTAAACAGCCAATAAGTTCTAGTAGGGATCATCCCGAACTCCTTTGTGCAAAAAAAAAAAAAAAAAAAAGAAAAAACGGATGTGAAGTCACATGGCCTAAAAGTGAAAGAGTGAAGAAGAAAAGTTGCCAATTAACTTGAAAGTAGACATGTATAAACTTGTGATTTTAGAGATGGCTGGATAAGTTATTATTACTCAGTCAGTATAGGCGAATAAACATTTCCTTGTCTTCAATCATCGTCTCATTTTGATTCCTTTTCAGAGCATGAACGAACTTGTTTGCAGCTGGCGTTTCCTCTGTCGGGCAAGATCACTTTAAGGGACGCATGCCGAGCCTAACAACCAGCGAGGTATATTATGAACATTCCCGTATTTAAATTGATTGTTTCTTATAAAGCATTAAACTTTCCCTAAGTGGGGAGGTATATATAAGACTACTAGCGGGGGTGCCTGGCGTTGCATGGGTGTTTGGAAAAAAGTGTTAATAGGCAGGCAGGCTCGAACCCGTGACGTTAAGACGGAAAAGAAAGTGAAAGAAAAGTTGCGATCTTACTGCTACGCTAAGACGTAAGAGGAAGTGGAAAGCGTTCAAATTTATCGATGTCAATCAAAAAGTTCACTTGCTAAGTAAATGAGTTCACGCAGGTGCAGAAATGAAGTCTGGCTTGAGGCCAGTCAAGCTTCTCGCCGCATTTGTTTCCCCACATTTTTTGGGAAAACCTGTCCCCCCAAAGGGGGAACTCTCAAATGAATAACAATTGTCTGATATGAAGGATTTTCCCCACATTGATCAAAGCTAATTGCTTTCAAGACGTCCCGGCAAGAAAGTCCGCTGACGGCTTTGCTTTGATGAGTTTGTTTTATTTATACGAAAAAGACAAACAAACGCTAAAGGACGGAATAGAGGGAATTTTATAAAAGTCAATCAAAATAAATGTAGAGACGACGACCGTTCGCAAATCGTACATATTATAATCTAGGGAGTATATAAAAGGCTCTACAAAATATTAACCCTCTGGAGAATCCTCCCCCAAAGTCTTTCTTGCACATACAAAAACGCGCGCGCCACTTTTGCCTTTTATATATATAAAAGATTAGGGAAAAATTAGTAGTTTATTTCCTTTATTTAAATTTTAATCTGAAAGTTAAATTAAATTATTACACAATCATCATGTGATTCAATTATTAACACAACGAAATAATTATGAAGTTATAATTAGTTCTAGTCAATGTAATCACAGTTAGATTGTAAAACAAAGAACTTATTTAGCTGTTAAGACAAAAGTAATGGCCTGACATATTCAATCAACAGTAGATTTTTGATATGCAGGAGCGCATTATATAAGAATAATTTTATAACATAAACAGTAGGTCCTTAACAATCCAATGTAGGCTACAATGTATTGATTAAGTCATCGTTGAGTAAGCCATTGCGGGAAAGCATTAAAGCTTTCTTCCGGTGCACCGCGATGGGCCCCCGACCAGAGTAGACAATCAATCGATTTGATTGAAAATGGACCATTTCTCCGACAATAAACGAATTGGTATATTCGCTGATCCTCTTTCAATCCCGGGCAACGTCTGGTCTCCCTGCTAGTATATATATATAATTTTTTAAAACAGTAATCTACGGACATGCATGTTTTGTGGCCTTACCTCTCTTCAGTATAGCTTGACTGTTTCTATGAATTGAACCTCAGACCTTACGTATTACAGTCCGGCGCGTAATCCATTACGCTACGATGCCATAGATAATTTTTGTAACCGTATTATCGTTTAAAAAATCAACAACGAATCTGCGTAAGTTTATAAGCGATAAAAAATAAGCAGTAAAATTATCTATGGCATCTTAGCGTAATGAATTACGCACCGGACTGTAATACATAAGGATAGGGGTTCGATTCATAGAAATAGTGAAGCTACGCTGAAAAGAAGTAGGACCTCGAAACATGCATGTCTGTAGATTACTGTTTAAAAAAAAATAATAATAAATAAAAATAGTATTTGTTTACGTCCAAATAAAAATATGGGCGATTTCCTAAGAAACAAGATCTATTACTATTCATGTCGAGGGCGACCAGAAGGCTCTGTTTCCATTAATAACCGCACTGAAGTGTAGGGGGAAGAGCCTACTCATTTTTATGGGTTACCTTACTGAGACATTATCCGCGTCTTATAATGCCGAATGTTTATGCAAGGGGCACAAAGTAAGTTATTTTCATGTTATGACTCGACCGAGGATTGAACCCTAGCCTCCCTGCTCATTAGCGAACACTGTAACTATTGTGCTATAGAAGTCGGTTATTTGGTTGTTAAGGAAAGAAAAATAAAAAAAAATAAGAAGGTTTGTAACGATAGCAGAGTTTGGAAACAGTTTATTCATATTCATCATCATCATCATTAAACTGCCAGTCCATCTCATTAATCATCATACTCGACTGGCTTTTAGCCTTGATAATTGGTTACTCATTAGTTAAGAGAACTTACGTGGTTCACTGTTTCGTGTCTTTGTTAACAGTCTTTATTTACTGTTTTCTTATGCATGTTTCTATATTGGCTTTTATGTGGTCCGTTCTAATTGCGTTGTTTTATGAAGTCTTCAATAGCGATTCTCTAATCTGTTCAAGTATGCTTCCCCTAGTCATGTCCATATACTTTCATGTACTATTCCTTTGGCATCTTTTCTATGTGGCTGTTTCTCTTCTCATGTTGTCTTTGCAGTTTTGTTTTTCGTTACGCTGCTTTTCACATTATTGATTTTAACAACCATTGGCGAAGTTTCTCTGTATTTTGTCTTGTGTATTTTTCTAGCTATTTGATAAAATCATCCAAGAAGTTTTCAATACTTAACTGTTGTCTTCTCCCCTTGTTCCTTTTTAGATAGAGTTAACCAATATCATCCTTCGGTTCTGGTGTGCTATTTGATAGAGCTTTTGAAATGACTGTCATAGAAACAAGCATAACTAGACGAGAAATAGACATCATAAAATCATCCAGAAGAACTTTAATTATACACAATAAGTTATGGACGAGCTAAAAAAGGAAACTTAAATTTGATATTATTATAGGACCCCAAACTCCATTAAGGTAACTGACTTAGTTGGCGTTTTACCAACAGGTACGAAGTGAGATCTGTATAAAGATGATGCCTCATTTTTATAAACTGTAGTGATAAAAATTGAGAGAAAACCAAAAAAGTATAATCAATTCATTAGAACATTTCATCTCAGAATATTCATAAATATAAGCTATAAAGTAGTGAATTTTCTATTTTCTTATTGCTCTAAACTTAAATATATATATATATATATATATATATATATATATATATATATATATATATATATATATATATATATATATATATATATATATGTATATGTATGTATAATGTGTCTGCGTGTATATAGACTCCAAAATGGATCGGTCGATTTAACAAAATATCACACAAATATAGACTTGGAAGTATTCTTAGATGGGGTTTGTATCGGAATGTCTCCGATAAATAACGAAAATCAATCATTGTAAAACTCTGATAAAGGAATGAACAGTCCGATTTTGACCAAAGTTAACACCGTTATATAGCATAAGATAACAAGTGCATTTAAGAAGTTTTATCATCGCACAAGTAGAAAGGCCTTACATATACAATCAACAGTAGACTTTTTTGATATGCAGGGGCGCATTATATAAAAATAAATTTATAAAATAAGAAGTAGGTTCTCTATAATGCAATGTAAGCTACAATGTATTAATTAAGTCATTGTTGATTAAGTCATTGCAGGTAGGCATGTGTAACTTTCTTCTAGTGCACCGCCATTAGAGCAGACAATTAATTGATTTGATTAAAAAATGGCTGATTTCCCCGATTTTCATGGCAATAAAAGTATTGGAAGTGTGGAATATTCGCTGATCCTCCTTTAATCCTGAGCAACGCCTGGTATTCCTGCTAGTACACACACACACACACACACACACACACACACACACACACATATATATATATATATATATATATATATATATATATATATATATATATATATATATATGTGTGTGTGTGTGTGTGTGTGTGTGTGTGTGTGTACTAGCAGGAATACACACACACACACACACACACACATATATATATATATATATATATATATATATATATATATATATATATATATATATATGGGTTTTGTGTATTGATATTCATATTAAAAACCCCTTTTTCTATTTATTTAAAAAGAAAAAACAATTTTTTTATTTTTTTTATTTGGGTCATGGAATTACATTCACTAGCAAAAGATCTAGCTAATTTGCATATGTTTTTGACATTCATTTTAATTAATTCCCTAGTAGATGTGATATCGTTTTTCTTATGGGATGATCATCTTTAGTTAACTATTACATGTAATTATATTCATGCAGATATTCTACATGATTTATACTTTCGTAATATTTGCGTAAAAAGGTCATAGTAAACACAAACCTCTTTCTATATATATTTATGTATATCCATATATATTTATTTTTAAAAAATTTGCCTGCCAAACTCCTTTGTTAGTTTTTTTGTCTATACACACGAAACTTAATATGTAGGGTAATCGAACCCATGCGAAACTTTATATTTGGGTTTTAGCCGGGGGAAATCGGTACAAAAGTGTGAAAATTAAAAAAAAAAAATAGAATCTGCCAGGTTAAGGTCGAACGACAGCATTACGAATATGCATGCGTAACGTAATAGCTATTGGTTTATGTTTTAATTTTTAGCCTTGCAGCAAACATGTCTTCATATCTCAGTCATACAGAGAAAAAAGTAAATCGTAAGCTAAACGTTTTTGTTTCTATTCTCAGTTGTAGCGTACGAAACATTTCTTTTTTAACTTTCTTAATCATTATTATATATTGGGTCCAATATAACATAATAATAAATACGAAATCTGCATTCATCAAAATGTCATATGTAAGCGGATCTTACGACCGGGCAATGTCTGGCGGACTGCTAGTGTGTGTGTACAAACGAAGCACAAGAACATTATTCATGGGGGGGGGGGAAGATAAATAAGAACTAAATAAGCAAAAAATAAGAAAGAGAAAGTACAAAATGCTGAAGATGAAGTATTACTTCGAAATATTTTCATTTTAAGTAATAAATATTGTTTATTCACATTTAATTGCGTCATGATTTGGCTTTCAAGCGTATATAATACATGTTCATTTTAAACTTTAATCTACGCTTCTAACAAGGAATCTACAACCTTAACGTAAACATATATATATATATATATATATATATATATATATATATATAGATAGATAGATAGATAGATAGATAGCTTGCTTATATATATATATATAGAGAGAGAGAGATAGATAGATAGATAGATAGATAGATAAAATAAAATTAAAATTACATAAAAAATAATAAAAATTAAAGAAAGTTAAAATATAAATAGAATAAATATGGATAAAATAAGATAATGGTGAAACACAGGGTCACTGCGATCAAATTGTAGTATCTGTTTTGATACTAAACTTTTTTGATCAGTGAAATCCTTTTACATTGACGCATTTAAAAAAAATTGTTCCAATCAAGAGTGGCCATTTTGGGAGGGGGAGCGGGCTAGATTTCCCCACATTAAAAGCCGACTTTGTGTCTAACTCTGTCCTCGTGGTGAGTCAAGCAAATAAGGGCATGATCAGGTGCTTAATCAAGGAATAAATGATAGAAGATTCATCTTTTGAAACCGCCAGTACTAATGTGACTAATCGAATTATCACTCGTGAAATGATGACTAAAACACACAGAGGGGGATATAGAAGCTTTTGTTTTTCTTAAGCAGGTTGATACCGTATGAATCCCAGTCCTGGATGAGATGATTTCATGTTGTCTGTTAACATGAAATGTAAACGATTGTAAATGAACAGATATTTGTTAAAGAAACACGCGAGGAACAAACGAGATCTCATTCTCGCTTTCTCGTTTTTTTTTTTTTTTTTTTTTTTTTTTGCCTCCTCTTGATCTATCTATCTATCTATCTATCTATCTATCTATCTATCTATCTTTTTATTTTTTTATTAATTTATTTCCAATTAATAGATTTATTTCGTTTCTCAGATGGAGTATCTAATAACTGCAAGCGGATGGACGTAGAGGTCAAGTCGACCCAGACGACCGGAGAAAAAAAAATGGCTCAACGAGATTGAACAAAATAACGAGCAGATCAAACTGTGTCGTTTTCGTCCTCATTGTCGTCGACATTGATGATCTCCCAGAAAAGCATAAAAGGTGAAATCATATCTCTTAAGTATTTTACAGACACCGTTGTACTTGAGATGCGTCGTATTTAACAAGCACCGATATTCTTGAGATGCATCTATTCAATCGGCGCGTTCAGCGATGAAAACATTCAACAGAAACAACAGAACGGCTGTTACAAATCTAAGTGTAACTGACTGAAGGAAATGATATTTCAAACTTAATCGTGACAGACCAACACAAATTATATTTCATACTTGAACGTGACAGATCGACCAAAACTGCTATTTCACACTTAAAATCGATAAAATGATATCGTTTATAGTAATTGTCTGTATTTTTGAGATGAGGTGTTTTCATTTATTGAGATTGTCGGACTGACTATAACAACCAAGATGAGGAAATCAGTCCGACAATCTTGATATCGTTTAGTTTAGTTAATAAGTTTAACGGCATACCGACAAAGCTTTTTGGGTGATTTAATGCCGAATTCGGTAATTTGGAAAAAAGATTTTATACTTCAGGTCGTTTATATCTTCAAATATTTATTTATTGTGCTTAGTTTGATTGATTTGTTTTACGGCATATTAAACCTTTTCGGGTTTTAGCAAAAGTTTTTTTATGTTTCAAATACTTTATATCTTCAAATATTTATCCATGGCATTGGATTGTTTTGCAGAGAAAAATCTTATGGGCTTTGCAGAACATGATTGAGTTTTGCATTTTAATCAGAAAACTGATATCTTCAGATAGCCTGATCTGATAGCACAAGATAAAAATAATATTTAAGACCTAATCATAGCAAACTGTAAAAGATAATGTTTCAAACTTAAGCTTGAGATTGACCGATAAAAATGATATGTCAAACTTGTAGATATGCTTGGACGCATCTAAATATAAGATATACCTGTTCGATCTATGCGTTTAGCGATGAAAATACGATAACAATAACAGAATAATCGAGGACTCATCTAAAAGACGGTGCTTGTGCATTATAATTAAATATCAAATAATGCATTTCAAGTAAAAACACTATTACGTAATTGCGTGTCACGCCAAAAATATTGAAAATTCCCCAAAATTACCAGAACTGATCGAGTAAAGTTGCTTTTTTTTCTTTACAAAAGTACATCGTTTTTATCGTATATTCTCGATCCGCCATTTTCTAATTTGAAATAGCAAAAGTTAACTGAAAACAAGAGAGATAAATCAGTTTTTCATAATGAATTGGTTGCAATAGAAGAAACCGATAAAACCGCATTACTCGACAATTTTTTTTTTTACGCAATCATCTTTCATAATTTTTTAAAACCTTTACTTATTTCGACATGATATGTAATTACGTAATAGTGTTTTTATTTGAAATGCGTTTTTATATGCAATTATAATGAACAAGCATACACGAAAGAAAAACAATTGTTTTGGAAATGGGCGCGCGCGTGTGTATGGATGGGGCAATAAACTCATAGCTGTGAACTGCGTTACATTGCTCGAATCAAAATGTCTGGAGAAAATGGAGGATGTTTAAGGCCAATGCATAATGAACTCCATGAAGAAAAGATATTTACTGACCTAAACTCTAAATTTTTTTTATATCTCATGTCAACAGTGTGTATAATCAGTAGACTTTTTATTACTTAAATACACGCTCGACCGGCCTTTTCTACTATACCGGACATTTGAACATTACACTTCATCAAAATCTGAAGGAAAACGTGCCAAGCATTACCACCGTCATGGTAAGTAAAAAAAAAAAAAAAAGGGGGAAAGAGAAAAACCTGTATTGCCTGATGAAGATTCTGTTATGGATCGAAATATCGAATTCATTTTAATAAATAAATATGTATATTGAAAAAAAAAATTTCTGCGCATGTTTTGGTTTTTAAACCTTTAAATTTTGAATTTTGCATTTAATATATTAGTTTTATGCAATAAATTATTTGGAAATATTTTCGAGTAGCATATTTTAGAATTTCCCTGTAGTCAATATAAACAAAGTTTTTTTTAATATATATTTTAAGCTCTTAGTGACAAGCTCATAATCTTGTAACGAGTAAATATGGTTCTAATAAATCGTATTAAAGTACTTCTTTTGCTGAATAAATTACACTGTGTAACACTAAAATAAGTACAGCACGCGCCTGTAAAGATAAGACAGCGAAAGAAAGTCATTTTAACATTTAAAAAAACAACTTTATTTGTCATCTTCGTTAGTAGCGTGTATATGAGCGAAACGGTTTAGTAGCTTAAAGTATTCTTGCTTGTAAGGATAGACTGAATATTAGTACCGGCGTGTTGAAGGATAGAATAGTTCAGTGTACACGTGTTATAGTCAGTAGTAGTCGGGATGAAGGATTAGACAGTCATGAGCTGTAGATTAGATAGGCCAGTTAACGGGGAAATAAAGAGAAAAGTATTCAGTGTATTTACGTGTTGAAGTGGGTAGTAGGAGTGTGTAGTATGTATCGACGTGAGCAGTCCTGTAGCATGATAAAGAAAGTTCGTGTGTGTACCGCATGTGAACAAAAGATTAAAGAGTCCCGTAACATGAGAAATAAGGTCGTGTGTGAAGATAGCTATGTTGGCTTGTGGTACTCATGTTAGCCTAGGGTCAAAGGACCCAGACGATGTTTGCTGCTAGCCAGCAGAGAGAGAGAGAGAGAGAGAGAGAGAGAGAGAGAGAGAGAGAGGGGGGGTTTGTAGCCAGTTTCACGTTTTATACACTCTGTCACGTGAAATTTTGCTCCTGCCTATTATTGTAGCGATTTTCGACTGCTACCGATACTCCTTTGTTGAATTGGTTTTCGGAAGAAAACCAAAAATGTTTATTGAAATAAAAGAAGGCTTCTTTTATGTGTGATGGTAAGTTGTATATTAGAAAATTCCAAGTAGTTTTTTTTTCACCCTTGTTGATAATGTGCGTTTGCCTTGTATTAATTTGAATAATTGAATACTGTCTATATCTTATTATAAATTTTCCTAATGTCTGTGTGTGACGCAGTTTATTTCAGCCTACAGGCAACCCACCCAGGCAAGTAAGGTACCGAAATGAAGCTTATGATCCAGCGGATGTTTTAGTGATATTTATATCTATGTTTGGTGTATGGAAATGCAATAAATAAATAAATAAATAAATAAATAAAAATAAAAAATAACGATTTACTAAACAATGTTTTATTTACTGGATATTTGTCCGGTACAAGGACTCAGATTTGCCCAGCTGGAAAACTTGGGTTTTTGTTGATTAAATGATTAGAAACTTAATAATTGATATTGAGAAGTACACATAAATGATCTGAAATAAACAGGTATACGTATGTAAAGGTATTATGTTCGAAATATTAAGTGGATGAAGAGTCGGACGAAATTGTTAAGCTTTTAATCCCAATCCCTCAAATTATGTTGAATGCATATATATATATATATATATATATATATATATATATATATATATATATATATATATATATATATATATATATATATATGTTTCGAGTTGCATTTCAGTGAAAAGAGAAAAGGAACTGGAACCAAGATTTGAAGGAGGACACGAACACACGTATGACGGGTATAAAGAGAAGTATATTTTATTTAGGACAGGAAGAGGAAACGGGGAGTAAAAAGGGATTCTGGGATTACAACGTAAAAGGGAGGTAATCATAAAAGGGTCCATGATAAAAGTTATCGTACTTACTTTCAACAATCCAGTTACAATACTATTTCGCTGCTTCACAGCTCATCAGTGCGGCTAGCCAAGCAACTTCCTTAAGCCAGGATCGAAACCCAACCGCCCAAATGGCAGTCGGAACTTCTAACCGTTGCGCTATTCGGATGCTGCTTTGCGGGCAGTGAATTAACAATGTTTTGACATTGTCCCAATACCTAAGCTCAATATTTTTACACGAAGAGCATCGCTTAATACGCTAATGGTAATTTGTATATCACTTCCCAATATGCTCAAGCCAAAATAAGGAGCATTATAATCATCCACATACAGTACTGTTCGCTATTTCAGAGCTCATCAGTGCGGCTAGACAAGCAACTACCTCGAAACTCGACCAATATGATCAACCCAAGATATATATATATATATATATATATATATATATATATATATATATATATATATATATATTCGAAAGTTTAAAGGCTTTCGATAAGTGAAATGAAACAAGTAACATATTTTTGAAGAGACACGCGCACACACACGCTGCGCACACTCATCACACACGTGTGCACACACACCATACACACACCACACACACACACCACAGATACACACACACACACACACACACAACACGCACACACAACACACCAGCGCACACACACATATACTATATACCATACACACGACACACGTACGCTACACACACCACGCACGCACGCACGCACGCACTCACACCACACACATGCGCGCACACACTACACACATCACACACACAAACACACGCGCGTGCGCGCGCAAAATACAAGCATATAAACTAAAACCTAACCAAAAATTAATGTACATTTCTTAATTCATAGGTATTAGATAAATACTTGTCCCAGGATGGATAAAATAATTTCACCATCAAACAATTTTGCACCACTTTTATGTCACGTTCAAATCAACGTCTAGAATCCTTATTCCAATCTTAACAAAATCTTTTAAATGATTTTGAAGAATCAAAATAAAATTAATCAAAATGTTTAAATTTTAATTAAGAATTTTAAAAAGAAAAGGAATCTTGCTTAATTGGTGTTTAATCACTAGAACTAGGACAACAGGATATTTTTTCATTGTTTTGACTCTCGAGTGTGTATCCGTTGATATCTTATATGCTTTTATATAAAGTGATGTGGTCCTCGATTGGTTAACTATGTCTAACTGTGTCGGATATATACTCGAGAGTCAAAAACAATGATAAGAATATTCTGTTGTCATAGCCCTAGTAATGACTATGGATAGAAATTAAATGCAAATGTGAAATATTTCAACGAGAGGTTTGTGTCAGTATTACGCACCTAAATCCTTAAATTTTTGATTATTAATCCAATCCAGAGTTCCCCTTTTTGAGGAGCTGGATTTTCCCCGCATTAGAACCTGCCTTGTGTCTAACTTTGCACTCGTGAGGAGGCAATCAAATAGAAACTTACTTTCACTTTATTTTCGTTTTCTTATAAAGACGTGATATCACAGACGGTTTCGACACATCAGATCAGACGTGCAACGTGATGGTTTTATGTAACTCCAAGAAACAAGATATTTAAATCGCTCGTATTCGAAGGTTGAGAATCAACTCGCACGACTCGTTTCTCTTTCTTATTTTTGCTACTCGATTTTCTCACATTCGCGCGTTACTTTTTCAAAAAGCTCTCCGTCCCGCCCTTTTTTAAGAAGAAGGGGGGGGGGTATACGGACTTGTGAAAGTTTCAGTTTTATTGCACGACTAAAGTTATTTTTACTTTCGCATGTTTTTCGTGTACTAATAGAGGGGGTTGGGGTCGCCCGACCTTGCCGATCCTGAAATACGCTTAAATATATTCTTCGGGCCAAGATCACAGTGTAGTATCTGTTCTGATGTTACACTTAATCTTTTCTGCCCTCAGTCACTGGAGAAGAAATTCTTCATGACAGATAATTTTTATTTTTGTTCGTATCCAGAGTACCCCTTTTGGGGGAGCTGGATTTTCCCCACATTACAAACCGAACTTGCGTCTAACTCTGCCCTCGTGGGGAGGCAAGTAAATGGGAAATATATATTTATCTATGCATATTTCGTATTTATAATTACGGAACCAATTCCTCCGTAGATAATGATCATTTATACATAAAAAGTTAAATTACTGACGCATTTCTCATTTATATAAATATTTGAGTTGAATGCGGAGACTAATACACGTGAGCTACAGACACAAGCCGGACATGTACAAACTACTACAGATATAAAACACAAAAGAACATCATATGGAATCACGAAAGTATAATTGTAAGTTACTCCCACTGTGTTCCTGCCTTCTCCTTTTTCCTTACGTGTGTGTGTGTGTGTGTGTGTGTGTGTGTGTGTGTGTGTGTGTGTGTGTGTGTGTGTATCACCATAAACTGACGCCACACCAAATAATCGAGGAGGGTCAAGGAGGATGGGAAGACCGAAGAGAGAAAGCACTGGATTAGTGCAAAGAGGACTGAGACCTTGGGGAGGCTTATTGCAGCCCAAATTAAAGTGAAGGCCAACGGTCACCGCCAACGAGAAAGCAATGGTAAGCGGCAGTCGCGATAACGCAAATTCATCCGCAAAGGCTATCGAAAGAGGTGGAGAGTACTGGAAATCTGGGAAACTTGTCACTCAGACTCCAGAGAACGCCACAAGTTGTTCTCAAAGAAAAGTCTTTGATGATGGCCTGTGTGGCTACTCCTCGTGAGTAAACGATAATTCGCTTTATTTTGTGTGTGTGTGTGTGTGTGTGTGTGTGTGTGTGTGTGTGTGTGTGTGTGTGTGTGTGTGTGTGTGTGCATAAGTGTCTTTTTTAAAGGCAGCGAACATTGAATTACAATAAATCGCATAAAAATATTTTTATCATAAAATTGTGTGATTTATTCCAAATATTATTTTTTAGCATTTATTATTTCAATACAATTTCGGACATATAGCTCTGCGACTCGTACGTATATGGTATAATATAGAAGTCTAATTTTTACAAACCCTACACATTAAATTAGTCTGTATTTCAGCAATAACGCGTCGAACATTGTCTTCCAAGTGGTCTATTCTGTCTGGTTCATTAGCGTAGACATATTTCCAAAGAAAATAATCTAATGGGGATAAATCGCATGAACGAGGTGGCCATTTGACAGGTCCATTTTGTGAAATCATTCGTTCATCAAATGTTCCTTTCAGTAAATTGATCGTATCATTTGCAGTTTGCATACGTTGCTCGTGTGTCAATATTTTTATAATGAATTGCCAAACCAGGCTGAACTCAAAATAGCTGATAGAAAATAGGCTTGTAAATTTTAATTTCGCCGCCCCTTTAGATTATTTATTTAAAAACTATAGGTTACATATTTCGGATACTATCATGGTCTTATCAATATGAATCGGCCTTTTACCATTTAAAATGCCTGATAAAACCCATTCAAATCATTAGCGACTCACGAAATTAAAACAAATCGAAAGAATGAAGTGTAGTGCCTGTTATCCACAACATCAGCGATATTTGATGCCGGAAGTTTGTATGTAATTATCCCCCTTGGAAAAGTTCAAAATACGGACAGATAAACAAACAAACAGAGAAATGTCGCTCATATAATAAGTAGATTAATGGACGCTGAAAATAGTGAGCTGTCTTGTCAGCTGAATTATGTAATTTCCAATTGTTTGCCCATTGGTTTATCACTAAGCTAAACACTTGCACGAATGAAAGCTTAGATTTTATCGTTAATCTGTTAAGTGCGAGAGAGAGAGAGAGAGAGAGAGAGAGAGAGAGAGAGAGACAGACAGACAGACAGACAGACAGACAGACAGACAGACAGACAGATAGAGGGTGGGGATAGAGAGGAAAACACGTGAACCGAAGTTAGTCGGATGACTAACGTAGCAAAAACATCAAATAAAGCTGTGTTCGACTCCATTTTACATTTGGGAGTGACGTAGCAGATCAGTGCGAAAAAAGGATTAGGAAGTGACGTCACAACTATTAAAGGAGAGACGCCAGAAACACAAATATATTTCAAGTAGGAAAATTAAAGGTGGTGACAGTAATGAATGGATATAATTATTGCACCTTTCCGTATGCTAAACTGACAGTACGTTTACGTCTTCCATACTGACGAGTGTTAAATAAATTTGTATATGGATATAAATTTTTTATTTATTAAAATAATATATATATATATATATATATATATATATATATATATATATATATATATATATATATATATATATATTGCGCGCGTGTGTAAAATTAATCAAATAAGTTCAAATCTATTGAACTAAAAATTGATATCTTCAAAAGTGCTCAATACATATACAGAGGTTTTGTAAGTAAAATTATATAAAAATCGGAAAATTTTCTACGCGGATCAATTTAGGTTTTGACGACATTAATCGTCTCATCAGAGGCTTAACAATGGCTAGAATACCTAAAGCTAGGCCAATGGAATTAAAATAGATATTTACAACGATGAAATTCGGCAAAGTGACACCAATTAAAATATATTGCCTAAATAATGACACCGTTCCCCTTTCACTAAAATATTTTTCAGACGTACACACAACACCAAACATTCTTTCCCTCTCCCTTGCTTTTATAGTGAGTGACACAGACTAAACGCACATAACGTGTTGGACGAAGACATATTTTATCGTTCGTAATTAAAATGGGAAAATATCCAGCTGACTGGTTTCTATTTCACTCTACAGAGCTACATCGAGGGGGTTTAAAAGAGAGGAGGAAAAATGTCGACATATTTAAAATAAAAAATGCGTTTTCCTATAAATAAAATGGTCTTAGAAACTAATCACGCCTAATCATGGAAGACACTTACTATTTGAAGGCCTTTCTTAAACGAACCTAGACTGTTAGATGAATAAGCACAACATGGTAAATAAGTGAATGCTGAAATTCATTGCATATGTCAGGTTTTTAATCATATGTTCTGTGATTGTGGATCCGTACTATTTATATAACGCCCGATTTGAAAGTCTTAGCCATAATCTATGTTCGTTTGCGAACACCCTCCCTCTGTAAACAGAGGGACTTATGTTAAGGCGTGATTAGTTTATCAGACAGCCCCCATCCCACCTCGCCATTGTAAAAAATGCTTTTTTTTTTATTTCACATTACCCCCTACTCTTAGAGGAGAATGTGATACCTGGAATTCTCCTACTCCCACCTAAAAAAAGAAGCAGGTTATTCCTGAGCAAGGAGAGATTTTTGTGACAACAAAATGTCTACTACATAATCCATCCCATTTAAATATATCATAATAGATTTCCGATTAAATCAGTTGTTTGTTTTGTTTTCATTCATTTAAAAACGCCTTAGATAAAAGGGTACTAGAAAACCCTCTCAGAGTTCCGTCAGATAGGGGGAAAAGACGTCGATTACCTCACCAACTTCCCGGATGCCTCTCTAATGATAACATTCATAAAACTTTCATCTGGTTGCAAGAACCCTCTCTCGCAAATGCTGGACGTAGCCGATGTGGTGGAAGTCATACAAGAAGAAAGAATCAAAGATCATTCTCTGGATAGCATTTTATTAGAACCCAATTTTGGTATATTCCTCTTTTTATAAGAGCTTAACACTAACGTTTCTCTTGGACGTCTATGGTGAATTGGACATAGCACATAGAGTTGGCGATCTTTCACCAGCTGACTTCGGAACCAGGTGCGACACTGTTTAATATAAGTCAATAACTGCGCTTGGAGTTGATGTAGGTGTGATCGAGAATACGTACTTTGTTTCGTCTTGGGATTGTCAGGTTCTGACCAGAGACTTTGACTTCTCGGCATATGGAATTTCTCCGGGAGAAAGGTGTCTCCTTGCTTGTGAACTTGTGAAACGCACGTTATCCGCGACTGTCAACGTTATTCATAAGGATACGTGACACAGGCTGATCATGACCAATATTGCCATAACCGATTTGGAGTTTCAAGTAGTCGCGAGTTTTGCGCCAAACACCATTCGAGAGAGCTTCTCCTATTTTCACTTTTAAAGCAGACTTTCGTAAATGGATCTCCATTATGTATCGTTCATCGACTGCAGTGGTGCAGGTAAATGGAAAACGTGGTCGGTATGTTGCCTTTGGAGCCTCACATTGTAACAGCTAGTTCTGAAGCTCAAGAACGGAATGGTAATTTCATCATACGAAAAATCGCTTTTCCTAGCATGTTGTAGGCCAAGGTTTTCGAGTTCACTGATGAAATTGTTTTTGCATCGTATTTCTAAGACATCGAAATGGTGGCACGGAGGCCAAAATCAACCACAAAACATACATTGTCTTGTGGTTAGGTGTCTGAAACGGTAGCGTTACGTTTCTGGTTCATTTCTGTTAGACTGGCGGCCCAGTTCAAATTCTTGGTATGTAGCTCGAAGGAATTGAGCGGAGTATTCAAAGGTCGAAGAGTCGAGTAAGACTATATAGCGGATAGAGCTGAGGCGCACGCCACTTAATTTTTCCTCTCATATCGACTGACTGCACTTTCTCTGCCTGCGAACGGCATCAATGTCTCTGTCGCCTTCTGTCCTCGCTTCTCTGGAACTGGGGAGGCACTGAGGTCCCAAGTCAAAAGTCAACGTCTGTATAGAGGACTTTGAGCTGCTCTATTTAATATATCATCGACACGCCAAGAAACTAGCTTTCCTAACCTTCACAAAAGAATTTGCATGGAACCTCTCGGTTATGAATGCTTTTCCCGACCCCATTATTGACTCTTCGTTCGCGGCCAGTCGTATGTCGAAGAGCAAATGTCAGTTCTTCAGAGAGTCCCAAACTGCGCTAAAACACCTCAGTCTAGTGACCGTTCTTTGTCTCCAAAAAGAGAATTCCATAAGAGATTTGTGAAAGGGGAAATTAAGGATCCATTCGTCGAACGTTTCAAATGAACGACAGCTAATAGATGCTCCAAATGGAGTTTGGCGTCAGGTACGAGTCTTCTTAACAATTTTGAGTTCTGTCTGACTTGGCGATCGACTCGAAACAGGTGACCACATACAACACAGTTCAAGAATTGAAGACTCGTCCGAGCATTCCTTCTTAGAATGTTCCAAATTATACAGGTCCCGAGGGCATGTCAACAAGGTAATGGCTCGTATCGTATTACAGAATCATTAGAACAATCACGTCATTGCACGATTCAAACTTCGGGACAAAAGTCAGAATTAACTTCGAACGTGCTAATCAATGAGGCAATCATAAATGGCTACAGAGAAATGAACCATATGTGTGTGTGTGTGTGTGCGCGCACGCGCGTGTGTGTTTGTGCGTGTGTGTGAATGTGTGTGCGTGCGCGCACGGTCGTACAGTTATATGTAGGCTCACCGATAAGTCTTATATAGAATGACACAAATAAGTAGGTGGATGTTTAATATAGTTATACATTATTTATAATTGTTTAAAGATCTTTTCAAAGAAGAGCAGCATATAAAGGAAATGTGACAAGCTTCTAACTACAGCGACATTGCAAAAGTTCCCTCTCCTTATGTAAGACGAACACACTCCGAAAACTAAGCATGTATTTCAAATAAACAGCATGAAAACTTTCCTTCTCAGTCATATAGCTGTCTCAGTGAATGTAAAAGATAGAAGTCAAAGGTGACATTGGTCTACTGTTCGAATCTTGCAACTGATTGTAGTTTTATATTGTCACACTCATGTAAAAAAAAAGCATATGTATTTGGATATTTAGCAATTATATATATATATATATATATATATATATATATATATATATATATATATATATATATATATATATATATACATAATTGCTAAATATCCAAATGCATATGCTTGGGGAAATTATCGAAGTGCAGATTAGTAAGATTAAATGATATAAGCAGATTATATGCGCAATGATATAGACAGATTAATTCAATAGATAATTCTTAGCTGCAGTTTAATGCGATAGATCTTACTAAGATATAATGTTATGAGTTCAAATATTATTAATATGTAAACATACTAGCGTTGTTGAAGAACTTAAAAAAACTCGTGCTCCTACATCTGAACCCCACATAAGTAGTTTTACTCCATTTTTATTTTAATTATGCCAATTAATTATAGTGTTTTGGAAGTAGCGCATTAAAACATTTAAACGTTTATACTAATAATTAACGAAATGATAACGAAAGTATTCTCGTAGCAACATATGAGCAATTATTTGTGTGTGAGGTAAGGTGCCTATACACAAACATTGGAAGTAAGATCATATTTGATCTGAATGAAAAAAAGAACACACGTCCTTCGTTAATCCCGTCACTAATTGTAAGCCTTAGAGGATATACAGGGGAAAAACAGCCACGGTTCATGTGTGTTGGCCTAACGGAACCGTTAAATATCAATTTGTAATCTAATGAGCTGATAAAGGTCAATTTATAATAATTTTAAATGTTAGAAGTCGAGTCATCTCTACTATTATATAAAAGTCACTTTGTGTGTGTGTGTGTGTGTGTGTGTGTGTGTGTGTGTGTGTGTGTGTGTGTGTGTGTGTGTAAAAGAGTCCTTTACTCATAGGTTCCAAAACGGCTGAGCCTATCTTTTGCAAATTTCACACAAACGTAATTTACATTTCTGGCAGTGTTCTTTGATATATTTTATACAGAAATCCATCCGATAAGTATCGAAAATCGAAAAAATCCGATTTAAAAAATAGTCTTTCTTCTCTTATAGATAAAAATAATTTTTACAGGGGTGTATTTTACGTTACACTGGTGTAACCTTTCCGGTGTAACGTAAAATATTTCCCTATAAAAATTCTTTTTTATTATCTATAAGAGAAAAAGGACTATTTTTATAACTGTCAAGCCCAAATATGAGCTGACGTGACACAGACGGAATTTGATGAACGACATTATCATTATTATTTTTTTTTTTTTGCGAATTAGTTCACCGGGCAAATTATTCATCGTAATATATAATATTCAATAGAGGATTGATCTATAATAATACATTAACAATCTGCATAAATTAAAATATCATGTTTAAGCGTATTGTACGACCGAGCTGGGCTTCCATTTAGTAACCATATAAGCTGTTAAAAAGCAATTTATAATCTATAGAACTGATAAAAGTCAATTTCGCCTGAAAATATTCTCGTCGGTCCCGTCAGTGCCCCCTCAGTGATGAAGACTCTGCTAACAAACAAGAAACTCATCTCACCCCGAAAACAGGTAGTTATCTCCCATTTCCTTTGAGCGTTTTAAGGAATTCGAAATAACACAAAAGCTTTGTGTTTCTTTGTATTTTAATATTAACTGTAAGTCCAAATAATAGTATGAAACGGAAACCAGTGAGTGTACCGGAACGGTTAAATGTCAATTTATAGTGCAAGGAACCGACAAAAGTCAATTTCGCCTACTCAGTCTCGTTGGCCGCTAGTTTTATATATGAAAATAATTTAAAGAAATAATTCGTGGAATTATAGACGCAATATTGGAATTCAACTATTTTGAAAATCAATAATAATACGTTTAGCAGCCAACACTAATGTTTATGTCTAGAGCGTTACTAACGTATCTCAAAAGAAATGTTCACAATAATTATCGTCGCTATGAAAACAAACTGGCTACTGTTAAACGAAATAGGTAAGGACGGAGTAGTAAATGAATAAACTTATTAGACAATGAATTGTTGGTCCACCGATTTAGTCGGATTTGGTTCCGTTCGCTCACAAAATTCTCAATAACTACTCATCAAATTTTTCTGAAATTTTGCATGAAGTTACAACTACCCAAGGTAGGAAATGTAACATTTTCGGATTTTTAAAAAATTGTGCTTGCGTCCCCAGCGGGTCAAAAGGGGTCAAAATGGCCCAAAATAGCACTTTTCGGGACATAGAATCTTTTCCGACCATTCGATTTTGCTGAAAATTACCCAAAAGCAAAATCACATAGATATACATCTGGAAACGTTTATAGGAAAATTCACGAGTTTGACCCAGGGTGTTTTATGGGTGGAAAAACACACCTTTTGGGCCTAATTATTATTTTTCTCCTAAAATTTATACTTGTGTTTAAATAGGGTTTTAAATGGGCAAAATAGGTAACAGTTCTACGACTAATTTTGGCTCACAGTACAAGGAAAGTAACTCTTGTAGACTCGATTTTACAAATATTGATTATATATTCGTAGATTGAACTTTAATACATACGATTGGTTTACAATATAAGGTTATAAACTAGTAAGTAGGCAGCTCATTTTTTAAGTGCTTTCTACACGTGAATGAAGATCCGACCTTTATCAAACTATACCCTCGTGAGGGGGCAAGTAAATAAGAACATATAAATTCGGATTTGTTTTACGATTCGAATTGTCTATGTATTTATTCCTATTCCTGTTTGTTACCTGTGAATGTTAAGGTGAGGGTTTACAAAATACACTCTCAGCTAGCGTCCATAGGCAGCCGTGGAGATTTCGTCAGTGATAAGAATCTTCAAATTTTTGTACGTTGTACGTAGATCATTTAGAGTTTAATCAGAAAGGGTATTTATTGATCTGCCATGAAAAATAGGAAGATGAAAAGCCGTCTGAAGTGTGGTGCTATTTATTTTATTAGTTGCAGTACCAGTGGAAGCAGCAACAAGAACAGCTGGATGTTCCATATCCTTGGGAGAAAGTGTTCGCTTGAGGTAATCATCTATAAGGTTAACCACATGACTCTTTCCAGTCCGACCACAAAAATATGACAAAGGCATCAGTCGGGGGACTATTATATAGTTTTGGCTTGTTATTCCAGAATGTCGTCTATTTTGCAGGCAAACATTGGATGAACAATTGTGTTACTGACGGCAGTAGCCAGCTACTGTTCGAAAATATCATTCTACTATTCCGAGAATATAAACACTATGATAAAGAAGTGAAATTATACTTTTTATAAAGGTAAGCGTCTGAAAATCGGTACTGTAATCGAAATAGAAGAAAGTTAATTTGTTAGTTTAATGACCCCGTGCGTAGTCCTCGACAGCCGCAAATGTAAGAGACGATGACACGGCAGTAGAGAGGACAAAGGAGATAAAACGAACGACACACAGCGTTGAGGTCAGTTGGTTGTCGAGCAGGGGGGGGGCACGCGATTTAATCATTTCAAAGACAGATAAAAAGACAGACCAAAGAAAGCGAAATCAGAGCCCAAACTTTTAAAGACACGCGCAACCATGCTTATCAAGTGGATTAAACCAATTAGTGCTTGTTCATTTTTGCCACCGCGCTATTTTTAAAGGTTTTTTTTTTTCAGGTTAAATTCAAGCTTCACGATATCTTTTTATTATTATTATTATTAAACTAGACTACCCGTGATCCGTTGGGTCAGTATATTATATAAACCATGGGATTAATGTATGAGCGTGACACTTGTGACGTAAAGAAAATAGTTTTTTTTGTGACATAACAGAAACATTTCTATGAAAGTATTTTAAAATGAAAAAAGAATATAGATAGATTTCTATGAGTTGTTCTGTATATAATTGTTTATTTCTGAAAAAAAAAACTTAGTCATTGAATTATAAGTGGTTTGCCATACTTATAGGTAAGTGTGCACTGAACAGATACCATAATACTTAAAGTTAAATTCAAAGTTTGATATATTTTTTCATTTAAACGCGAAAAAAAAACAAAAACAATTGGGACGCTGAAAACGTACTCAGTAAAACCATACGTTTAATTGTCGCGTTGATTATTTATTTGTAACACAATTTTAAAAAAACATATTTTCGGGGTTATTTACTTATGTTAGGAGTGTAAGAGAAAATGTATGAATGTTTTTTAAGAAAGGTGTATTAAAAAATGAAGAATAAATTAAAAAAAAAGAAGGCGGTGGGTAAATAGCCGTTGTAAAATGTTCTTATGGTTGTCAACGGGTTAAAGTAAATTTATTTGTAAGAAAATTGCGTTAAATAACTTAAACGTAATACGGAAATGAACGATGGAAAAAAAAGCAGAAAGTATCAACAATTGTTTATTTAGATAATTTAAACGCGAAAAAAAAATTGGGACGCTGAAAACGTACACAATTGTCGCGTTGATTATTTAGTATAATATATATCAGATATATGAAACAGCTCGATGATTATACGAATTATTTGTAATCACGTTTTGCGTTTGCTTGAAGTTTTTTATTCAATAAATTTAAGATATTCATTTTTCTAAGGACGTCCGTTTGTTCGAACAAAACCGGTCTAGCGATTTGTGTTTATTTGTTTACGCTGTTATGGGTTTCCGTTTATGTATGCATGCGCAACCGGAAGACTAGACTACCCGTGATCCGTTGGGTCAGTATATTATATTAGCTATGGAATTAATGTATGAGCGTGACACTTGTGACGTAAAGAAAATAGTTTTTGTGACATAACCGAAACATTTCTATGAATGTATATTAAAATGAAAAAAGAATATAGATAGATTTCTATAAGTCGTTCTGCTTATACTTGTTTATTTTTGAAAAACAAAAACTCATAGCCATTGAATTATAAGTGGTTTGCCATGCTTATAGATAAATGTGCACTAACAAGATATCATAATTAAAGTTAAATTTAAATTTTGATATATCTTTTGATTTAAACGCGAAAATAAACAATTGGGACGTTGAAAACGTACACAGTAAAATGGCATTAAAAAGAGAAAAATAAGGAACACGATGATTTGTACTGAAACTTATTCAATATTTGAAAAACAAGTTTTGTTTTTACGCGTTAAAAGTAATTAAATATTTCGTTGTTTCGTGGATTTTAAAGACTAAAATGCATTCATTATTTACTTATAAATTACATTTAAAAAGAATAAAAGAAAGGAACACGATTCGATTAACCGTAAAACTGAATTTTATTCAATATATAAAAAAATTAAGCATGTAAAATTACGTATGCTGGAAGCAGAAGATAAATGTTGCAAAACATGCAACATGAATTTAGGCAATAAGCAATTATCAAACAATCAACTTAAAATCAAACGATACATTTTTTAAAAATCAAAACAAACAATAATTTTTAAATCAAAACGAACAATAATTTTTAAATCAAAACAAACAATAATTTTTAAATCAAAACGAATAATAATTTTTAAATCAAAACGAACAATAATTTTAAAATCAAAACAAACAATAATTTTTAAATCAAAACGAACAATAATTTTTAAATCAAAACAAACAATAATTTTTAAATCAAAATGAACAATAATTTTTAAATCAAAACAAACAATAATTTTAAAATCAAAACAAACAATAATTTTTAAATCAAAACGAATAATAATTTTTAAATCAAAACGAATAATAATTTTTAAATCAAAATGAACAATAATTTTAAAATCAAAACAAACAATAATTTTTAAATCAAAACGAATAATAATTTTTAAATCAAAACGAATAATAATTTTTAAATCAAAACGAACAATAATTTTTAAATCAAAACAAACAATAATTTTTAAATCAAAACGAATAATAATTTTTAAATCAAAATGAATAATAATTTTTAAATCAAAACAAACAATAATTTTTAAATCAAAACAAACAATAATTTTAAAATCAAAACAAACAATAATTTTTAACCCAAAACGAAAAATAATTTTTAAATCAAAACGAACAATAATTTTAAAACCAAAACGAACAACAATATTTCTTAAAAATCAAATGAACGATACTTTTTAAATAAAAACCAACAATAAATAATTTTTAAAACGAAAACGAACGATAAATTAGTTTAAGTGAAAAACGAATGGTAAGTTAACAAACAAACAAAAAACAATTCAATTCAAACAAATAATGTTAATATAAACAAAAAAGTGACGAAATATTTCAAACATTAAAACATTACAAAAAATCGGTTGCAAAATTTAATTAAAAATTTGAATTTTTCTTTTTCTGATTTTCTTTATTAATATTGTCATTCTCTTTGCGAGGTTGAAAAACATTTTCAACTGTTTCGTGCTGTTTTTCTTTTTTTTTTTTTTACACTAACAAACATACAGTTAAAGAAAAAAAATGATAATAACTAAATAAAAAAATAAAAAAACAAGAGACTCTAATAATAATAAAAAACTAATTCCACGATTTATTTGATAAATAATTAATATATACGATGATATTTTTTTGAAAACATCGTTATGAAATTTCAAGTTTTACTAATAATTAAATTAAAAAAGTCTTACTTTGCTATATTCACTTAGCAAGACATTCTCTTTTTTAACTGCATGCATCCAAATTTAACGCCTGACGAAAACACTGTCTTCGGAGCGTCAAAATGGTTCCAAATTCAAATAAATAGACAAAATACTTATAGAAATGTACCTAAGAAATATCAGAAAGTGTCACAGTTACACTTATTGGGTGGATTTATATTTTCGAATTTGAACGATTTTCATGCTCCGAAAACAGTGTTTCTGTCAGCCATCTTGACTGCTTGTTTACCTAAACAGCTCAACTAGTTTTTTTAACCGAATAAAAACTTCAGATTTCGTTAAAACACACACAACTTATCAAGGTAGGTAGAAGAGTAACTTATTTGCTTTTGGTAATATTTATTTGTTATATATTTGAATTTTTCGCCTTTTTTTTTTTTTTTCGTTTGTTGATTTCTCCCCGAAAATAGTTATTATAGGAATTATTTTATGAAGGAATTATTTTATGAAGGAATTATTTTATGTCAAGATGGGAATTTTAACTAACGTTCAATGCTCTCGGTTGAAGGCAAGAAATGAGACAATCACAAAACAACAAACCCTATCTGTAAAATTCAAGACAAACTTTATTAGTACACAGAATATTATTGCAAAATAGTGCACCCATCTTGTGTCCAACGTGGTGGAGCTCATAGGTTGCTTCAATGAAGTAGTAGTTTTAGTTCTTTTTGCAATCTGCATGCTGTCGTATTCTGTTGTAGGGAATGATAATTTGGCCGTGTTCCATTGGACCTGATGGCCCTAAAAATTGGTAACACCGCAAACAGGCTAAATACCGAAGATGAAAAGATCACGATGATAAGAAAGGTTCATTATGCGGCTGTAGACATTTTGTCTCATAAGTATGCCTAATTCGTAGGATTTTACAAATATGCTTCAAGCTTCATTCACGGCTGAGTTCTGAAGAATAGAAGATACTAATGTTAGTGCCCAAGTCTCCTTCTTAGAAGACATAATAAAAAATGAGTCCTTCCTCCTTCGCTGATCTGGAACGAACTAAAGAAAACTGAAAAGGAAATAGAATTTGGCGCCAGAGGCACGTGACATGCCTGGTTAGATTCGATCAATCAAATCGATCGATACAATAGCAGTTAGGGATTGTACGATGATTGAATAATTTCTTACATTATCTACTTTCGGTTTTGTATTTAGAAATTATTTACTTCCATTCGTTCCTAAAGACCAGATTCAATAGACCAAATTCAATGACTTTATTTCCTCGGCCTTCTTAATATTACGACAGCCACGACTGAATTCAGGAATTAAAAGAAGACACGCGATGTTCGCTTCATGGTTTTATTAGATGTTATCAAATGGTTGTATTAGATGTTATCAAACGTCTGCACTGAATGCAGTCTATGCTGAAAAAGCTGAAGATTTGTTTTTATTTTTGGAATGACGTCAGTGAAAAGTTCTAATGAAGGGAGATAACTTACTTAACTATTACAATATCAATCGCTGCACTTTTTAGATTAAGTCCTCAGCATGTCTAGTGGTAAATTCGGGCTCGATACCAAAAATGATTTTAATACGACTAGAAAAGATATTGGAATATACGTGACCCTGGATTATGGATTTTCTACGTCAGAAGGGATAAACGATAATCTCATCCAATATTTTTCAACACTCTCTGCATAGATCAGAGACTACCACATTATGATCCATGATCCCAGTTCGTCTGGTCGGCTGACGGTATTTGGATTCGCGTGATAAAACGTATACAACTGAATATGTTGTGATTAAAATCAAATACAATGTTTAGAATACTAGATGTTCTTGAAAGCCAAATGTCTGTTCCATAAATCTTAATAACCATTTTTTCTGTTTAGTTTGTAAAATTCAGCTATCTACATTCTAGGACTGATGTAAATGTATATTTTTGATAACGTCGCCTGTTTTGATAACTTTTTAGTAAAAAAAGTTATGTATGATGCCGCGGTCATGATTCTGCTAACGTTGTGTACCATGGTCTTCTTTTCCTTCGTCTTCTCTTGTTGTGGTCATACTGTCGTCTCTCACACTGGCAGCTGTCGTGTGGGTGCGCATATGTTCACGAGGATATAAGGATAAAAAAAAAATACAAAACACAACTCCAAAGAAAAACAAAGATCTCGCCACAATCCGTATATATTGATTTGACTCTGAGTGCGTGCGTGACACCATCGTGGGAAACTACTTTCTAGATGCTAAGATCCACATCTACATCTTCAGCCGAGGTGTGCTCATCAGTCGGCGGATCAATTCATTTCCCCATCTACGTACCACTATGTCAAACTCGAAACTCACGTCAAGTGGATTTGTAAAGCTCATTACTAAATCTAAATATATCCCAGGTTCTTTCGCTCCCGTCAAGTGTCACACTTTGATTACAACCGCCCTTAAAAACCGCCCACACACTAACTCTGAAATATATTGGCCAATCTCCTGTTCGTTTCTTTTCTTAAAAGCCTCACCTAGCTTTACAATTCCATTTTCAGCCGCCACTGCCTACTCCAGTGAACATTTTCCTCTCCATTGTTTCCGATACTTTTATTCCCGATAAACTTATTTCTTCTTGTCTTTTGTCATATCTTTTCTCTTTCTCGCTACTCCCCAACACTTGGGGTTGGGGGCTTGATAGTATCACATGTGTATAAAAGATTCACAAAGCTTTAATGTTGACGCAGTTTATTCACAATTAATCAGTCCTTTCGATAACCTATAAACAAGGACTCGTCCGCCATAAACAATAACAAATATTTATTGGAACACAGTTGTGTACAATTATATATATATATATATATATATATATATATATATATATATATATATATATATATATATATATATATACTAGCAAAAGTACCCGTCGTTGACTGGGTTTGAAAACAGCCTACAGAAAATGGACTCTGATTTATTGAAGTATGATAGGTTATGAAAAGGAAGGGTTGTAAAGAGATAGCTTCGAATTCAGGGGTATCAAAACCAAAGCAAAATATGATGAAAGTAAAAATAAAATAGATAAACCCCATAATTTATTATACCATACCTGTTCACACTGAAACACTTATCACAATATTCTGTGGATCTATATTAAAAACCTTGTTAAACTTTGTGACATATTTCCATTCTATGGGGGTCAGGCGCGAACGAACATCCTATAATTTTATTATACCACATTTCTTCAAACTGAAACATAATTATCAAAGTATACTTACGCAGATAGATATGAAAAGTCTTTATTAAAGTGTGTGCCTATTTCCATTCTATGGAGGCCATGCGCGAACGCAGACCCAACAATTTTATTATACCATCCCTATTTAAGTTAAAACATACTTATCAAAGTATTCTTATATACATCTATATCAAAAACACTTGTAAACGTTATTTTTTAATATTTAATTTTTTATTTCCATACTTTGTGGACCAGGCACGTACGCAGACCCCACAATTTTAATGAATCACCGTTCTGCAGGATCAAACATACCCATTCCTGTGTCTCGATACATCTTCTATCATTATATGTCAGTTTTTTAAAATAGTCAACCACATAGGAGCCTATTCGTGACCACACACACACACACACACACACACACACACACACACACACACACACACACACATTCAGCTTTATATTACAGTTATATATATATATATATAATTACTTAATTTACTCACATAAAATTAATATACGAAAGTATAGATTTATGCGTAAACTTTAAGTATTTACTTCAAAAGTGCTCAATACGTAGGTAGAGCTAGTTAGTAATCTATAAAATATATATGGCGATTAAGCTACACTGAATATTCCGCGTTTCATCCACTCTAGGACTCTAAGGCGCATAAGCCTGAAGAGTCCTAGAGTGGATGAAACGCGGAATATTCAGTGTAGCTTAATCGCCATATATATATATATATATATATATATATATATATATATATATATATATATATATATATATATACGTAAATTGAATAAAATCACAACCTACATGAATAGAAATTCACTTATTTTGGCGTTAAGCTCTTACAGCTGTTTCGTGAAAGGATGGACAATTACCTCTCGTCCATAGAACTGTAAATCTTCCATCCAGTCACTCCTCAGAGACGCTTACAACTATTCCCAACTAGTTTTTCAATCCGTTGTGAACACGTTTATTTTTTCCCTCCATATCAAATGGAGCTCGTATTTATACTTAGTTTTTAGTTTCGTACAACCCTTACAGTCAAGAACATCTTCCTCTAACTTTGTTTTTAGCCTATTTTGGGGGCACTATTTTAAATTAGTCTCACTTTTAAGGATATTCTAATTTAATTTTAGCTTTTATTTAGATTTCGCTGGTTCGAGGAACGGATGAGGAATCAATCAAACCCTGAATTCAGGATCCAGGACAGAATATGCACAATTAAACATGGATTTGGGGTTTTAAAAAATGGGGGAGTATGTGAAAGTTAGTAAAACAATAAAAACTTCGTTATTCACGTCTAGTTAAAACTTGATAATATTTTCATGTAAAAAATAAAATGTGATAAATGAGTAATTTGGAGAAGTATGAAGCTAACGATTATAATAATGAGTTAAGGAACCGACAAAAACAACATTGATTTGCGGTTTTAAAAAAACGGAATATTATATTAAACTTAGTAAAACAATAAAAACTTTCTTTTTTTACGTCTAAAAAAAACCTTAAGATCTAAATCACTTCTAAAAACAATGTGACGCAATAAGGATTTAAAAATTATGTAAGTTCTAGGTTCACTAGGAATTTAAAATGCTACATTAAACCAAGTTAGGTGTTTCTGTAATTCTATTTTGTATTATAATTATGAGAGGTGATGATTTGGTATCAGCCGAAGAAGGAAAGGGGCTTGTATCAGGATCGCAGGTGAGATGGTAGCGGTGGGCGATGCTGGCTGTGCGTAGTAAGCTCCGCGTCTGATGTCGTTGGTGAGGGGTCGGATGCTGGTTGAAGACGGAGCGAGTTCACAGCGCGCCACGCTAGGGCCGATCTGTCGGTTGCCAAAAAGGCTGGTATTTTTATAGTCATGAAGCGGACGTAGTAAGGAGCAAAGAAAGTTTTTTTTAATCACTGGCTTGAGTTTGCTTTTTGATTGTGTTTGTTTTTCGTGCTATAACTTGCTGTAGTGAACCGTCTGTTTGGTGTATGTATGCATGTGTTATATCGATTTGAAGCTAATAAAATTGTGAATATAATCTACTCGGTGTTGTGAGGTTGCAATGTTTTGTAAATTATATATTGGTGTTTATATGCTTAGGAGTTGCGTTTACTGTGATGTTTGTGTTTTGTATTTTGTTTTTTTCTTTTGCTGTGCGGCTTTCTCTGGCGGTTTTCTTTGTTGAAGTAAGGTTATTCTAATGATGTGTGTATCTAAAGAAATAGGATTTGAAGTTGTCATGTGTATTTATTGTGTTCATTTGCGTTGTACGGACGAACAGATTTGTCCTAGCGTCGCCATTGCTGGTTTCCGGTTTATTCATGAAGATATGGAGGGATATGTGATACAACACTGCCTATTAGAAATTACCACAATAGCAAACGCACGTCGGCCAGTTTAAAAGCTAGTATTAATAGCTTTAAAAATAGCTAATATGTTTTTATCAAAATAAATCTTCGAAATTAGAAATTAATTTTAATATTTTTATACTAGCGAATAGAAAGTAATGTCTGTCTTGAATCAGTTTTGTGAGGTAATTCCTTGCTTTGGTTAGAAACCATTTTGGATGACAACAGCGTCCTGGGTGTGACCAAGAAACACATCGACATTTAATATGAATTAGAGATAAAAGTTATGCTTTAGAAAAGGAAGAAAATGAAAGATATATACAGGCATGCATGATAAAATGGAAATGAACGAAACATTGAAAAAAATAGAAGGGTCACCAGTTAATAAGTGCTACCAGATATTCTTTTAAAGGAAAATGGAGTAAAATGAAATTTTAGCACAAAACATTTTTATATTTTAAATTTGTAAGAATATAAACGTTATTTGTATCTTAGTAATAATATACGGCATAAACACGTTTACACACAGATCACCAAAGTTAAGCAACGATGAGCCTGACCCGTACCGGATGGGTAACCATTTGGGAATACTAGGCGCCGTATGTGCTCTCCACTTATTTCGGCATTGTTTCCAGTCGACCCAAGCTTATATATACTTGCACCTGGAATTAAAACAGTTCTGACTCAGGAGAGGTGTACTTGGATATTGCGCAACTCTTGCCACAAAAATTTCATGCACAGGCATTCTTTAGTAGGTATCCATAGTCTGTTAAGACTGAACGAAGCCGTTATAAATGTTCATAATAACAATACGTGTTTGGTAAAGAAAGTTTAGTAAATACTAACAAAGCTTAGAAATGTGTATATCGAAATGTTCATAGTATGAATATTCTTTTATAAGTAATATAGGTGAGTATTTGGTACCGTGGCATTGTTTTTTATTTTCTTAAGTTAAATTTTCACCTCAAACAAGGCACAGTGCCTCTTTGATGTGGGGAGCTACTATCGGGGCATAGTTTGCAGGGATACTATGTAGGGAGTTGAGCATTACACTTGAACTTCTGCATGTCAGTACAGTTGGGAAAGCAGGAACCCGGGCAGGAGTTCCGTCTAGCAGTTCTATGGAAGAAACTATTAGAGTAGAAGGCTTTCCGGCATCTAGGGATCTCTACTGTGTAGGGGTGGAATTTTGCTGCTTGTCGGGTTTGTCGTAGGTATTTACATCGAATGAGTACAAGGGCTTGTAGTTCGTTGGAGCATTCACCATTAAAATACTTAAAAACAGGCAGAGGGATGCAACATTTGGTCGATGGAACAGAGGTTAAAACTTTGATGACAGTTTAGGATCTATCAGGTTGGCGACTCTCTTTTGAACCCTGTCCAGGAGCGAGAGACTAGTAGCAGATGCACCAGCCCAAATGTGACAGTAGTACTCCATAAATAGGTGAATGGTGGCCTTAGATACTTTCAGGCGTAAGTAGCTTTCTAGCATGGTAGAGAGAACCCACCTTCTTTGCAGCGGCCTTGGCAATGCTCTTAATATATCTGTTCCAGCTCATGTTCCCTGTGAACGTTAGGCCGAGGAGCTTGAAAGAAGTACTTTCAGGTAATGTCTCTTTAATCATAGCTATTAGTGGTTGAGAATGTCTCTTGTAATTATTGAAGGAAACAAGCTTAGTCTTGGCAGCATTGAATGTGACCATCCATTTTTGTCCCCATTCCAGTACAGATTTGAGGCCATCCTCTAGTGTTTTTGCCATTTATTAGATATGTGTGTATGTGTGTGTTGGTTTGATGTGTTCTTGTTAGTGCGTGTGTGTGAGAAGTAATTAGTTTCTATTTGCCTGACTCTTGCTAGGATGTAAGAGTGTGTATGCAAGATGCAGGAGGCTGGTACGTAAATCATTAAGCTCTCCCCCCCCCGATTGGCTAAGGACACGATAAGGTGTGTTAGGTAGACGGTCTTGGGTTCTTCCATGCAGGTGCAACAGACCTGAGAATTATCTGTCTCTAGATTGTTTCTGTTTGTTTTATAGAAGTTTCTATCTTCGGACCGGCCTACTATTTTCACATGTATGTGTTACTTTAGATGTTTTAAACGATTTTTATTCGTTGGAAATATGTTGAGCTAACACGTTGGTGTGAAAAATTTACTTATTCTGAGGAGTGAGGAAGGAAGCGAATCCAAACGAAGCGGAGACAAAAAGAGGGTAAAGCAATTAGAGCTGTTTGCTTTTTAGCGTTCGTCATAATCACTTCGCGATTCAGTCAGCACAGTTTAAAACAAAATTCAAATAATATGGTGTGTTTATGGTCTTAAACCAAATGGAAAAAAAGAACAATAAATAAATTTCTGTTTTTTATCTATTAATTTAAAGGACAGCAACTTGTTTATTTGTGTGTTCACCTAAAAGTCGGAAACTACACAAGACACATACATAAAGATGATATAGTCCTTTCAACATTGCTTCCGACAGATTACGGACACAATTTTTGTAATGTTCATTGTTTTGAGGTCAACAGAAACAAAATTAGTCAGAGGAGTGAAAGGTGATATTTAGAGTGATTTTTATTCCATCGCCCTTTAGTGTTAAATGACATTTGTGATAAAGAGGGAGAGAAGTTGATAGGCAAAGAAAGCAAGAGAGAGAGAGAGAGAGAGAGAGAGAGAGGGTGGAGTGAGAGGATGTATGTGTGTGTGTGTGTGTGTGTGTGAGAGAGAGAGAGAGAGAGAGAGAGAGAGAGAGAGTAGAAAGGTGTCACTATTACACACTTTTAAATCTTCTGTATTGTTGTCTGTCATTGAGCAACGCCGGGTAGCCATGCTAGTAATTATATATAGACCGTTTTATAAATAACACACACACACACACACACACACACACACACACACACACACACAATTCTGAAATATTTACATCCGGAGGGTGCCTGCAAGTGATGAATGTCACATTGGTATGTCTTTTCAAGCAAAACTTTTTATTATTATTATTATTATTATTATTATTATTATTATTATTATTATTATTAAAAGCATTCCTTAAATAAAATAAAAAATAAGAATATTAAAAAGAATGAAGCAATTTGCAAAACCGAAATGAAATGGGCTAAAAAAAATGAAGAATTTTTTTTTACTTGTACGAGAAAAAAAATGACGAGGGTAGAGAGAGAGAGAGAGAGAGAGAGAGAGAGAGAGAGAGAGAGAGAGAGAGAGAGAGAGAGAGAGAGAGAGAGTGTGTGTGTGTGTGTGTGTGTGTGTGTGTGTGTGAGAGAGAGAGAGAGAGAGAGAGAGAGAGAGAGAGAGAGAGAGAGGAGAAGGGGAGAAGGGAAGGAGGGACATCAGTCATCGACCCGAGCCGAGGAGTACTAGAAGCAGCAGCAGCAGCAACGCAGTCTGCCCTCACAACTCGTAAGGCTGACGACTACAAAAATAATCTCCGTCACCACCACCACCACTACCACCACCACCACGATGACGACGACGATGATGATGATAATAATGATGATGACGATCCTCTAGATTTAAATTATACTAGCAGGAAGGCTGGGATTGAATGAGAACCTTATATCCGTGTGTCTCCCAACACATAACACCTTTTTATTTTTTGTGTTTATTTCATTTCATTTATTTATTTATTTTTACATTTTATCTGTTCGATTTTTTGGGATACAGCCAAAGGATTGCTCGGCATTGATGAGTTGCGTGGAATTAACTGTAAGTAAAGTGATGTTAACTGAAATAAATTTCAGGAAATATATAGAGTATTATATCCCTTCGAGGTACACCTGGCATTAATCAATAAGGACTCCCGTGTAGTCCTCCTTCAAACCTTGAACGCCTTATTAATATTTCTATTTTTCTTTTTAACTTCTCCTCCCCCTCCCCGTTTTTGTTAATGTAATGCGCAAACGCAGACCCCGCTATATTGTACACACTTTGATCAAAATGAAATATACTTGTTATAGAACTTTGAGAAATGTAGCTGCAGAATTTCTGTCTCCACAATCCAAATAAACAGTTTGTAAATAAAATGAAGAGAAACAACAACTTTATACAATTTGGGCAGGAGCTACTCGGCGTGACCTATCCTGCCGTAATAGAGTTCAAAAACGGCTTCAAACCTGAGTAGGTGATGCATGCACTTTTCTCTTTCCTGCAACCTCTTTTCCACAGAAGAGACGTTGCGAGCCTGGCTCTGCTCTATTATTATTATTATTATTATTATTATTATTATTATTATTATTATTGCAAATGCTCGTCTGAACTCCAATCTATGCCCCCTTGCCAAACTTTCACAAAAACACTCGACTAGCTGCAACCACTATCAATAATTTCACCCACTTACTATCTGTACCTAAATTTAAACGCAGATTCCACAAACACGGCTTTTTTTTTCCTAGAACTGCCCGCCTTTGGAACACTGTTCCATTATACTGCTTCCTGACCGACTACAATATGGTAGCCTTCAAGTCTAATGTAAACAATTTCTTGTTGAACCGCCCCCTTAAATAATCAAATTGTACCCAACTTACACTATTAACGATTACTACAGTACCACCTTATATTCATTAACCTTTATCCTTGAGTGGCCTTCGAGCCTTGATAAGTCGTGCCTCTACGGTAAACAGAACATTCTTTAAAAATCGGTGAACAAACAACTAAAGCTAATCTTTACTTAACTATTACTTAACTTGTACAATAATTGTCATTAATTACTTAACAGATTAATGGCGCAACAGGCAAAACAAACAATTGCATTAAAAACAAGAAAGAAAAAACCCAAGGTAACAACTTTCTCGTGAATTAAATTTGGTCTGATGAGATCTATGATCCAGGATTGCATTTATGTAGCAAATAAATAAATACAGTGTAACTAAAAACAAAATGGCGATGGATAAGAAAAAAATTAAAGCAATTAAGTTATTTTAGTTCCCACGTGTCAGCGTAAGGTCACCTTTGTTAACTTGATTCACTTAAAAATGGAGAACGCCAAAGCCCTTCTCTAACAAAAGGCTTGTCGCCAATTGGCTGTGGAAATATATAATCTGATTTGTTAATTAGCTAGAGTAAACACTACTTGGATATATAAACAATCGCAAACCATACAGTCAAGCAATTATCTTCATGATTTTCCCGGGACTGAAACATACAAGTTTTTGTACAGCTTATTGTCATAAATATGTATTAATTCTACTATTAATCTATACTCACATATTAAGGAATATTGAAATATATATATATATATATATATATATATATATATATATATATATATATATATATATATATATATATATATATATATATATATATATATATAACAACTTTATACAAGCATTTATACTAGCATTTCAGCCCGGCGTTGCCCGGGTGTTTGGAGGTGCATGTTGAGCAAAAAAAAAAAAAGCGGTCAATTTTTTAAAAACTTTGACCCCTATTATGACCTCTTAATATTTATTGTTTTGGGCTCAAATCAAGTTATTAAGTTAGATCCATGTCCAAGGAACCTATATCTAAAATTTAAAGTGTTTAGACCCCAAATTGTCGGAGGAGTTTGGTAGAGTTCTCAAAGGTCAAATCGTTGAACTTTGACCCCTTAACAGCCAAATTTCTGGCCGGAAACGGATCACATAGATTTTCATAAATCTCAGTACCCTGTATATCAAATTTCGAGTCTGTAGGCTGAAAATTGACAGAGTTATTGTGTAGGGAAATGTGCACAGACACACACACAGACACGTTCACTTTTATATATATACTAGCATTTCAGCCCGGCGTTGCCCGGGTGTTTTGAGCTGTATGTTGAGCAAAAAAAAAAAAGCACTATAGACGAGAGAAACAAATTATCCAGCCTATGTCATCAGACAAGCGAAGCCAAAATAAATTGTAACAAAAAGATTTTTGATTACATATGGATATTAAAAAAACAAGAGTTGGAGCAATGGATAGAGAGGGGAGAGGGGGTGGAGAGAGAGAGAAAGAAAGGAGGAGAAGGGATGGGAGGGGGAGGAAAAGTATATTTAAATAGAAATTAGAATTAAAAAAGAGATAAGGAAAGAAAGTAGGTTGGGGATGTCAAGAAGAAGTTGTTTGTTAAAAGGGCTAAAATAAAAAAGGAAACAAGGCGAAAATATGACAAAATAAGAAGAGGAGGTAGAAAAGAAATTAATGGAAGCATATAGTTTTTCTGATACCGATTCCGATACCCCAAATCTTCCGATTTTTCCAATTCCCGATTCCGATTCCGATTAATCGTCCCAACACTAATATATATATATATATATATATATATATATATATATATATATATATATAAATATATATATATATATGAGGGGCGTGCAATAAGTAATGCCCCTCCCCCTCACCCACTTTCCATAGCAGTAGAGCAACGAAATTTGGCACAGTTATTAGTCTTTCTCTACATAGGAACCACCCAGAGTTATGCATTTCTCCCATCATTCGATGCAGCTCTGGACACCGTTTTTGTAGAACATCCCAGGTTGGTCCTCCAACCATGACGTGACTTCAGAAATCAAGGCTGCATCACTTGGGAAACGCTTTCCTTTCAAAACAACTTCATGGCTTGGAAGAGGTGAAAGTCAGAGGGTGCAAGGTTAGGAGAGTAGGGAGGATGGGGAGGATTTCATAAGCACACACCCGTGCTTCTGATCTAGCGACATGCGAGGTGGACTGGAGCGTTGTCCTGCAGGAGGAGGGTATCTTTGCTGATCTTGCCTCGCCTCTTGATTTTGATAGCTTCCCTTAATTTCCTCAAAAGTGAAGCATAATAAGCTCCTGTAATTGTGGTACCCTTTGCCAGGAAATCTGTCATCACTACTCCGTCCTGGTCCCAGCAATCTATACTCACATATTAAGGAATATTGAAGTGTGTATATATATATATATATATATATATATATATATATATATATATATATATTTAAAAGAGTGTAGCCATCAACAATTGTGGGTTTTTTTAAAAGGTTTTCATCATATTTTTATTTTAAAATATTTTTATAACGCGTTTCGAGCTTAGGGTGTGCTCTCTTCAGATATTTTCGTAAAAAGTTTTTCTTTAAAATGGGAGTTTGTGGATATGCCTCCGCTGATATTAAATATGTTTTTCATAGTGGTGACTGGTGCGATGCGTGTGTTCAGTGTTTAGACATTCTGTCTCCAGCTGTAAGTGTTTCACTGTGACCGGTCAAAGTTAGTTTCAAAGAGTGTTTTTTAGTCCATATGGTGAAGGTTTTTATGGCTTCTTTAGGGTTCTTTTTTAAAAACTTTCTTTCCCCATGTATAGCATACACTCACACACAATCCCATACGCATACATATATATTCATGTACATGTACACATGCACACGCACACAGGCACACACACATACACACACGTACATACATAGAAATATGTGTAGGAGCATACATATATACACATATACATACCCACCTACACACTCACACACGTGCTCGCATATATCCACCGCTAACAATTATTTTTATTTTTTTATATAAAAAAAAAAAAAAAAAAAAAAAAAAAAAAAAAAAAAAAAGTGCATACATACATACACACATATATATATATATATATATATATATACATATATATATATACACCCCCTCCCCCTTTTTTTTCCCTCTTTTTTTTTTTTTTTTTTTTTTTTTTTTTTAAAAATCCGACTCAAGGAACTACGAATAAATTTAAGAAAAAGAAAATACCCATCACAACTTATAGACAAAGGGATCCAACTTGCGACAAATATACCAGTAGAAGATTTGAGAACCCCTAAAGAACGAAACAAAGAACAAATCCTAACATACGTCTCCACACACAACACAAACAACCCTGAACTTTTCACAGAGATAACGAAAAACCTCGTCCTACTTAACCAAAACAGCAAACTAAACAATTTCCTTAAAACAACAAAAATAATAAAAAGCAAACGCCAACCCAAAAACCTAAAACGCATTCTTACCTCATCCAAACTCAATCAAGACGCAACAAAAGGAGTCACAAAATGCAACAAACAACGATGTGGAGTCTGCAACATAATATTAGAGGGAAACACATACACATTTGCGAACCCCATACAAACATTCAAAATTAAAAAAAACCTAGATTGCACCTCAAAAAACGTGATCTATGTAATAAAATGTCCAGCATGCGATAAATCCTACATAGGCGCTACAAAAAACCTTAGTAATAGAGTAGCCCTACACCGATCCAACATCAAAATCGCGGAAAATAGACACCTACATGTATCACAACATATACACGCATGCAGTGGAGGCAGATTCGAGATAATGCCCATCTTCCAAACTGACAACTACTTCTACTTGCTAACTCAAGAAAAAAATTTCATAACAAAGTTTAACCTCGCCTTAAACGTCTCTCCATAATTATACACATAAATAGGCAAAACACAAAATACACTTGCACGCATGCATGCTTGGGTAGGTGTACACCCTCACACACGAAACAACAAAAAAGCACAATAAGGCACACGCAAACTTTCGCGGGTGCGCGCGCCCATACCCAGTACAGTACCATTTCTCTTAACTAAACAAACAACTAGAAATTAAACGTATGTATGTGTGCGTGCGCGCGTGTGTGCGTGTGTATACGTGTATGTGCGTGGGTGTGCACATATGATTATGTATGCGTGTGTGTGTAATTATATATCATCTGTTATCTATGCTACATCTTGTTTGTATGTATACGTGCACTTATGTTTGGGTGACCGAATCCATGTATGCATATGTGCATGGATTGGAAAGGAAACTTCAACCAATATATGCATAAGGTGGGATGTATGAATATGTGTGTGTGTGTGGGATTGTGAGTGCATGTGCCCATATATATATGGGTGGATGAATGTATACACATCCGTATGTATGTGTGTGTATGTATGTATATATACATATGTATGCACATGTATGAGTGGATAAATGTGTTCGTGTGAATATGGATATACTCGTATGTGTGAGCCCCTGCATATGTCTGTGTGTGCGCATGTGTGTGTGTATGTGCCTACATCGTATGTGGATGTTTGTGAGTGTATGTGCACATACATATATGTGTGTACATATATGTGTGTATGTGCGTGTATGTGTGTGTATATATATCTTCTACCTATTATTCTCCATCTTACTTGTGTGTGTGTGTGGGTACGTGTACGTATGTCTGAATGATTAAGCGCATATATACATGCGTGTTTTGGTAGGGGAAAAAAAAAAAAAAAAAAAAAAAAGAGGGAAAAAAAAGGGGGAGGGGGTGTATATATATATATGTATATATATATATATATATATATGTGTGTATGTATGTATGCACTTTTTTTTTTTTTTTTTTTTTATATAAAAAAATAAAAATAATTGTTAGCGGTGGATATATGCGAGCACGTGTGTGAGTGTGTAGGTGGGTATGTATATGTGTATATATGTATGCTCCTACACATATTTCTATGTATGTACGTGTGTGTATGTGTGTGTGCCTGTGTGCGTGTGCATGTGTACATGTACATGAATATATATGTATGCGTATGGGATTGTGTGTGAGTGTATGCTATACATGGGGAAAGAAAGTTTTTAAAAAAGAACCCTAAAGAAGCCATAAAAACCTTCACCATATGGACTAAAAAACACTCTTTGAAACTAACTTTGACCGGTCACAGTGAAACACTTACAGCTGGAGACAGAATGTCTAAACACTGAACACACGCATCGCACCAGTCACCACTATGAAAAACATATTTAATATCAGCGGAGGCATATCCACAAACTCCCATTTTAAAGAAAAACTTTTTACGAAAATATCTGAAGAGAGCACACCCTAAGCTCGAAACGCGTTATAAAAATATTTTAAAATAAAAATATGATGAAAACCTTTTAAAAAAACCCACAATTGTTGATGGCTACACTCTTTTAAATATACATTTTTTCTCTCGTTGGAACTACACAACCATCACTTTAAATATATATATATATATATATATATATATATATATAACAACTTTATACAAGCACTATAGACGAGAGAAACAAATTATCCAGCCTATGTCATCAGACAAGCGAAGCCAAAATAAATTGTAACAAAAAGATTTTTGATTACATATGGATATTAAAAAAACAAGAGTTGGAGCAATGGATAGAGAGGGGAGAGGGGGTGGAGAGAGAGAGAAAGAAAAGAGGAGAAGGGATGGGAGGGGGAGGAAAAGTATATTTAAATAGAAATTAGAATTAAAAAAGAGATAAGGAAAGAAAGTAGATTGGGGATGTCAAGAAGAAGTTGTTTGTTAAAAGGGCTAAAATAAAAAAGGAAACAAGGCAAAAATATGACAAAATAAGAAGAGGAGGTAGAACAGAAATTAATGGAGGCATATAGTTTTTCTGATACCGATTCCGATACCCCAAATCTTCCGATTTTTCCAATTCCCAATTCCGATTCCGATTAATCGTCCCAACACTAATATATATATAGGAGACTGTGAGCATGACCTTGCCAGCGGAGAGCTGCACCCTTTCCTTCTTTGTAGGTGGTGAGTCCAAGTGCTTCCACTGCATTGACTGGGCTTTGGTCTCTGGATCATAGTGATGGACCCAGGTTTACTCCTGTGTAATCAGTCTTTTGAAAAACTTTGACTCATTTTCTTTGAAAATCTCCAAATTCACCCTAGAACACTCGACGCGTTCTCGCTTCTGGAATCGTGTGAGCAACCTGGGAATCCATCTGGCAGACACCTTATGCATATGCAAATGGTCATGAATGATAGTTTCCACAGACCTTTTACTAATCTTGACATCTTGGGCTATTTGGCGAATAGTAATGCGCCGATCTTCCAAAATGGCAGCCTCAACTTGATGGACAGATGCCTCATCAATGGCAGAAGAGAGGGGGGCCCTTGTCTGGGAGCTGTTTCCACAGACTTCCGGCCATGTTTGAATTCACGATGCCAGCGTTTTACAAAGTCGTATGATGGGGCATTATCACCATAAGTTTCTTTCATTTCATCAAAAGTCTCTTGTGATGTGCGTCCTTTCAAATACAAAAACCGAATCACTGCTCGACATTCAACAGGCTCCATTTCACACCTGACTCAGTTCAAACACCTGTAAAACAGAAAACACAATTAGTTCAGAGCTGTAATTTGCCACATAACCCGTAGAGATATAAATGCAAAAGTTCAGCTAGACCAGACAATTGGAAGTGGGTCAGGGGCATTACTTATTGCACACCCCTCGTATAGTGTAAAATTTTGTTGAAAATTCAAAGACTCACGTTTTCTTTTTGTATAACCTTCGTTTATTTCCTGGATTTTTTCCATTACAGCTGTCTCATTAATGGGTAGACAATTTTACGATTTATGTGTCCATAAAAATATCCTGTCCCCACCAACTTCTTCAGATGTTTATCCATTAGATTTTTACAACAAAAGGTATATTTTTAACATGCTGAACATCGTATTCGGGTAAAAAGATTTCCAAAGCCATGCTTCCTCACTTACTCTATCTTTTGGTGTCATGTGAAGATAGTTTTTCATTTTAACCCGTAGTTTCGTATTTTTATTATTTATTTCTTTTTTATTTATTAATTATTTATTTTTGTTTTAATTTCCCCTTTTTTCTATTTGTTTTTTCCAATTATCATATAATTTTATATAATTTTATTTCTACATTTATGCGTATTTATTTTAATATTCCTGTTTTGCTTGGTGTTTGAACTCGTATTATTACTCGATCCTTCTGTTTAAAGGGGGTCACTCTCATGGAATCATTTTTTATATCTAGGATTACCTCCCTTGCATCTTTTATCTTTCCTTATATTATACGTTTCGTTTTTTATTTTTTTTCCCCTAATCTGCTCTAGTGCGTGAAATTAAATATCTGTTTCTGTGCAAACAACCGTGGATTACATCTAGTCGTTTGTTTAATAATTTTTCTTTTGATATTAGTATGTGGTATGATTCTAATATACATAGGTTGTATCTTTTCGATTTGTTAGGTTTATATTTTTCCCCTTTATCAATTATTGACCTATTTAATTTATATTCAGTTTTATTTTTCTTTAATTCCTTAATCCATACTGCTATAGTGGTTGAGTTTTTTTTTTTGGGGGGGGGGTCCGGTTGTTTTCGTTATTGCCATTGGTTCTGTTTCTATTTCCGTTATATATATATATATATATATATATATATATATATATATATATATATATATATATATATATTCTTTTTATGCCAAGTTTTTATCTTCATATTAATAAAATGATAACGATTTTCCCTACACAAAACGACATTATAGCTTCGAAAAAGCAGACGTCATATAAAAATGCAATACGGTCTCATTACTAGCTATTATCTGCTGTAGGTTTTGCACTCAATATCAGTCGCTTTAATTTGTTATTACAGATTTTTATATTAATTAATAGGAGAGTAAATTTCATTCACGCGTCATCTTCACAGGTTGTAGCACGATAATTACTCTCTCATTATTTACTACTCGCCCTCTTCTCAAAACGAAATGGAAACATTATTACATTTGCCACATTTTTTTCTAAAGTGCTGTCCGTGTTCGCTTCTTCTACAAATACATTTGACATTAGTTTTTCGTTTTCATTTCTTAAAATAATGATCTCTCCACAAAGACCGGCCATCCCATTGGCTTGAGTTCCTCAGAATTGACTTGAGTTCCTCAGAATAAGGGAATATCAGTTCGAGGTATTTTCGAATGGTTAAACATTAAACAAGAAGGCGCCAGTCACCGCACAAAACAAATTCGGCTATTTCTTTTCTACGGAATAACGAGTCCAACATTTTCGCCAGATTCGTTTACGATGATCCAAGTCCATCCAAATAGAGGTAAACATCCGATGGCCTATTGTTTCATATGCTTTAATTATATACATAGCCTTTGTTTACACGCGTAAATAACGAGTGAGCCACAAACACTAACCACACATTTGCTTCCCCTACGGATGCTCAGACGCACATGAATATCCTGTCTTTTCTCTTCCGGTTCGCTTACATTCGTAAAACTCTTCAAATCGCATTTTATGGCGATTATCATACTCATATGCTACGCCGACTAGCTATGGCAACGATTAGCTACGAACACATTAACAACAAATAAGACACTTAATATTTTCCCAGTTAACTCATCTTTTATCGGTATGTTTTGCTTAAAGGCCTTTTTCTCGTAAGTACAATATAATTTTGCACTTACAACCTACTACGCTACACTGTATTACGAACAGGTTTCTATACTTCTATATGCCGTTATTGTTTCGCCAGGGCCCGTACTCTACATGAGTATACCATAAGATGTTCTCATTAAGCTTCTTTACACCGGTAATTACATTTAACTTGGCAGTTTAAAAGCTTCATATTCAATTAAAAATAAAAACATAAACACGGGTTTCGGTGATATTTTGGCGATAATTCTTTCTTTTTTTTTTTCCTACTTAACGCGCGGAAGAGAAAGTGGATTTGAAACCTTCGAACTGTTGCATCAAAAGTAACTTCTGTTTGAAATAAAATTTCTTTATTTACACTTTTCATTTGTTTCATCTTTCCAATTATAATTTTCGGAGACATTTTTACTTTTTCGTGTTTGATGCGTTGTATTTGCAGTAGTAATGGTAGCATTAATCTTCCTGGCAGTACTTCGCAAACGAAGATTCTATGAAGGGGGTTTTCCACGTCGACTGCAGGCACGCTTGTGACTGACGAGCCCATGCGGGACAAGCAGGTTCGGCCACAGCAGTCAAAAGTCACGTCAGCTGTGGCTGCTAAGGCTTCCCGAACCTTTCTCCTGCAGCGCGTCTCCCTCAGATTCTCTGTGCGGAAGATCTTAAAGGAGGCGACAGCCTGGTGGACAGTAGGTCGTCAGGTAACACAGTCAGCAGCGAGAGTAAATCACCAAGGGACTTCTTCAGAGAGTCTTTATATCTTTTCTTCGGTGTCCCTCTGTCACGGCGGCCATTAGAGAGTTCGCCATATAGGACTATCTTTGGTAGGCGATGATCCTTCATTCTGGAAACGTGCCTGACCCAACGTAGCTGTGACTTCATCAACATGGCCTCGATGCTGGTGATATCCGCCCGCTCGTATTAATAGTATTCTTTTTATTCCATTATTGCTATTTTCGTTTTTTTTTCTTCTTCTTCTTTTTACTCTTCTAAACATTACGGTTACACTCATTCTAATGATTATTATTTGTCTTACAGTTTTCTATGTTGTTTACATTTAATTTTATTAGGGGGCTTAATTACTTATCTTATAGACCACCTCATATAGAAAAAAAAAAAATTCCGTCCAGAAGGATTTCTCAACAATTGCAACACACAAGAATCAATGTTTTTTAGATTTATCACCGTGCTTTTTTCCATCACTTTTTATTTTGAGACTAAACAACGAATGCATAGACAACATAATAAAAACAACTCAGTCCAAAAGGATTTCTCCTGCATTAAATTACACCAGAACCAATGGCATTACGACTGATTGTAGTATTCATTCACTTACATTTTCTTTAATTATTTTCTTGTATGCATATATTTTTTTTATTTTATTTTCATTTTTTTTTTACCGTTATGCACGGTTTTGTACAGTATTACCTCACCTGCCTTTTCCACATTTATTTTTAGCGAATTTTTACTTTTTTACATGGGCTAGCAAACAGGCTGTGTGATTTTCTATTCCAAGTCATTACTGATAGCATCATCAAAATAAAACGAATTTATCGCAGTCTATAAGGATTTTTCCTTCATTACAAATACACCAGAACCAATTGTTTCAGGCTTGATTGAAATATGTCTTTGAAAAGATTCCTTACTCATTAATTTCCTTTAGTTATGGGGCATGTACATATGTGAACTTTATCAGAAATATTTTTGTAAACATTTTTCCTATTATGGGGGTGGAAGTCCATTCTCTTATACGTTAATTAATGTGCTTCTCAACATTGCTTACTATTGGTAGAAATCTCAATTATCACTTCAGAAAACAAAACAAAATTACCTTAGTCGACGATAATGCGCTACATAATTATAGATTCACTTGTTTTTGAGGGGGGAGTTCTTTCATCGAATCTGTTTTGGCTTTGTGCCATCTTTTCACCAGGCAACGCTGGTGCACGGGTCGTGTTAATAAAATTATAATAAATAAAAACGGAGAGAGAGAGAGAGAGAGAGAGAGAGAGAGGCGTGAGGGGGGAGAGGAAAAGTACAAAGATGGAATATATAGAAACAGATGTTTATGTTTAATCTTCAAGAAAATGAGGTCTGATGAAACTGTTTCTCTGAAAAGAGTCGCAGGAGAAAAATGTTTGCACACGTGTAGCCAATAATGTTTGTATAAATAAACACATTATGATTTGTCCATCGAGCACTTTTTGATAAACAGAGGAGAATTTGTGCTGGATTTACATTTAGCAAAATAAAACAATATATATGTATATATATATATATATATATATATATATATATATATATATATATATATATATATATATATATATATATATATATATATATTATCCTCCTAAAACTAATATTTAGAAAATTAACTCTCCATCGTTAAAGTTATTTTTCTAGAGTACTTGTTTTATTACTCGGAATTTATTTAAAGAAGTAAATCATTGAAATGGTTGACTTGTTTGTAAGATTGCATTCTATTGGATTTAATGTTATCGGTAAAGTTGTATTTCTAAAGAAAATTTGTTTCATATCGGAATTCATTTCACTGCGTGAATATACAAGGTGGCCCACTTAAAAGTAGCCCGAGCTCTCTAGTCTTTCTTGAACGACCAACTGACACCACAAGACAAAATGCAGTTCTTTTTCAGCAAGATGACTATACATGCCAAACGTCTCACAGATCACTGACATGAGTTCATGAAATGTTTACGGAAGAGAGAACAATAAGCAAAAGGTTATGGCCACCACGTTCCCCGGACTTGTCATCATGTGATTTTATCTTTGTTGGACTTTAAAACAAAAGTTTATGCAAATAATCCTCACAATCTAGATCAACTAAAGGAGAACATTGCCAACGTTATCAGGACACTCACCAGAAAAGATCTACAGGCAGTATCTACAAACGTTGTTAAACGTGCCCAGAAATGCATAGATGTCAAGGGGGGCAATTCCAGCATTTTTTTTATAACACTACAGGTAATTTAAGCAATGCTACAGGTAAATTAAACAATAAAAGAATGTCCCTCCCCTCTACTACATTTTCTGGGCTATTTTAAGGACTTCGTCAGATGACGCAAGTCCCTTCTTGGAATGTTTAAATTCTTAATGAAAACGGAGAAACAAATCCACAAACATTGCATTTTAAAAATCACGTGGTTACCTATTAAAACACATATAAGAGGCCAAAAAGATTAACGGAAAAATATAAGAAATATAAGGAATATAAGAATATAAGGAATATAAGAATATAAGAATATAAGGAAAAAGAATAAAAAAGAAAAAGTGTGCGGTCTACATATGCACTCACACAAAAGTTAAAAACTTGTGTTGGATCCCGACTTCTTTTTTAATGGTTAGGGGGAAAATAAGTTAACTCAAATCAGTTCGAGGCTACTGATAGAACTAACGTGTAAAATTAGTAAAAAGAAAAGAAGGTTGGAAGGTGTTTATTATATCTGATTAGCTAGTGTTAAATATTCGACTAGCCATATTTATTTATTTATTTATTATTTAAGAAAAAAATTTGAGAACTTAATTACTTTCAAAGAATATAAAAATTGTAAGTTAATTAAATATTTATATAAAGTTAATATATTATTATTAATTTAAATATAAAAAAAAACATAAATAATGTAAACAATTAAAAGCAATAATGTGTAATAATGAAAAATAATAGAATAAAAGAATAAATATTAAAACACATAAACCAATAAGACAAGATGATAGAAAGCTAATAACATAGCCATAATGTATTAAAATAGAAATAATGAATAAAAAAGATATTAATAAAGTAAACTTAAAATTTAAATATATATATAGAGAGAGAAAGTAAAACAAAGAAATGTTACTTTATATTATATTGCATTAATATATAAAAATAAAAAACGCATATATATATATAAGAAATAAGATTACTATAAAAAATGATTAAAATATCAGAAATAAATAACGATACAATAAAACAACAAAATAGTCAATATTACATTGATTAAACATTAAAATAATAATAAATATGCAATATAGACTATTAAAAGGTAAAATAATGGAATACAAGAATAACAAGTAAAATAGTAAAGTCACAAAAAAGGCAGATAAATAAAACGAAGTATATAAGTTTTATGATAAGATAGAAGTGCTTATAAGGGGGGGGGTTAGAAAATATGGCTGGTTTCTGATAGTAACTATAATAATGAAAACAGTGGAACACAAATCATCAAAAATAAAGAATTTAAAAGGCATAGAAATTTCTAAGAAAGTGTGATTTGTAATACTTATAATTTATTAATGTTTTATATTTTTTATTTAATAGCTTATCCCTGTCCTTAAATCTAATAATATATAATTTTTCTTTAAGACATAAGTAAGAAGGTGAATTTAAAGATTAACAACTGCTAATTTTCTTTACTACATCCCATTTAACAATTAATATAAAGTTTTGCTTACTAAGTTCTCGATAGTATATAGAAAATGATGATTGATTGTGTAATTTGGCTTGTTGAAGGAACATTTATGGCAGAAAGTATGATCCGTCATAAAAATATAATATTTATATATAATAGAATTCTCCTTAATTGTTACTGTGGCTTGATGAATTATAGATATTATTAAACACTTCTGTCTGGCATTCAGATTTATTTATATCCCTATATGTTTTAGTGTTTTATTATTTACTTTTGTTCGGGTAGTGTTTTCACTTATGATTTTGTTATTATATTTTTTAATTATTTTGTCTAAGTTGGCGCTATAAAAATAAATTAATTTGATGGTGTTTTATTAAATATTCTATGAAGGATATTATTAGGAGGGAAATGTATTTTAATAAGGTTTAGAAATCTATTTCAAATATTGTTTTTTTTTACTATTAAGTTTAAAAAGAAAAGGTGGTGTGGACATGATAATTTATCTTCTTCTTTCTTTCTAAGATGCGTTACTAAAAGTATAGGCTCAGTATAGTTTAGGTGGGTGTTTTTGTAACTGCAATCTTTAGAGCTTTATCCTAAATGATTTTGTGAGTATCGAAAATTTGTTTGCTTAACGGGTTATTGCTGATTGTTATACTAATAGGTTTTAAGAAAAAAGAATCAGCAATAACTCCTTTATATATGGCTCTATTCATTATTGAGCACTATTATATAAACTTCGTTAAATTAATTAGTTTTATGTTTGAATATTCTTAACCTCGAATTATATATATATATATATATATATATATATATATATATATATATATATATATATATATATACTAGCAGGGAACACTGAGGGAAGGGTAAGCTTCACATGTCTTCCTGCAGTCATTTAGTTCATAATGCATTGTAGTCTACATTGCACTGTAGAGAGCCTACTGATGATTTTATAAAATTATTTTCATATATAATGGCTTGAATTAAAGTTTAAAATGCAATAGTCAAGTATTGTGCTTCACTTGTGCTCTAAACAGAAACATTCGTTTCAAATGCGCCTTTGTCATATCAAAGAACCTTACAGGTTGTGCAGAGATAATGACTTGAATTTAAGTTGAAAATAAAAAAGTGAAGTATTATGGTCAATTGTTAAGTTTTGAGACATATTGAACAAAGATTGGGGCGTAGTTCAGATCAGTAATTGACAGTAACCAAAATAGCGGCCAAGAATCAAATGCGGTTGGCAGTAACAAAGATGGCGGTGTAGTTCAGATCATTCATTGGCAGTAACCAAGATAGCGGCCAATAATTAAATGCAGTCAGGGGCGTAGTTAACGGCGAACTGATTGAATCCAAAATTCGACAATTTTTATAATAATTTGGAAAGGTTTTCATTGGTTGTTTAGCACAGCCGGTGGTTATAAAAATGATTGGCGAATCCATTCGTCACATACCCCCTCATCTGATGGGGAAGGTCTTCTAGCAGCCTCGGCTGCAGGGAGACAGGGTAGTAGTACTCGTCAAGGATTCGTCACTTGACACTCAGCCCAACAGGTGAGGGGCCGGGAACCGGACCAGCACCTGTTGGACTGAGGTATGCCACCTAGGTAATACCTAGGAAGTCCACCCTCCCAGGCCTTGCCACTGGTCTTTCCGGTGGAGTAAGTTCATTGCTTACTGCCTGAGGCTTCCTGTTTATCGATTTGGCTTCTTTTTTGTTTGTTGATTTGGGGTTCTAGCCTTCTTTCCCAACCATGTTTTGTAAATGTATCTTTCCCCGGCTGTTTTTCTGATTTGAACTTCATACTTACCATCTTGGCTACTGAGTAAATTAAATTGTTTAGATCTGTGATTGTATCTGTTGTGATGTGTTAGAGGAGCTTGTTAATCTTCTCTGTTTCTGTTTTTAATTTCTTCTGCTCTTGATTCCTTAATGATGAGAACTTTGTTTTCTCCTCGTTCATGAACTGTATTATTTTTTATATTTCATCTGCTTTATCCTCTGTAAGCTCTGTGTTATTGTTCTTGGTTTCCATGTTTGTAGAGTCCAGTCTTCGTAGGTCCTTTGCCTGTGGTGTTTCTGCTTGTGGAGTTTCCACTTGTAAGGATTCTACACATGCTATTCCAGTGGGGGCTGTTTCATGCTCAATGTCCCCATTTATTTTTCGCTGTATTTCTGTTAGTTCCAGTTTTGAGAGCCAGCCTTTCTTTAGTATCAGTCTTACTTGGTCCGCAATTCTTTGTTCTGTCATATGATAGTCACTGGACAAGTCCCAAAGCTCTTTCATTCATTTCCGATAACCTTCATATCTATATTTAGGATGGCTTTTATAATAGCATTCCATTATGCGTCGGTTCTCTTTCGTTGTCCATTTCTTCCTTCGGGTTTTTCTCTTTTGATGGTTATCTTGGTTGTGCTGTGTTTGGTTGGTATCATTTTCATCCCTGAAATTAGAGGTTATACTTACCTGTTTGATGTTCGTGTTGTTTGCGTTTCTGAAATTAGAAAGTGGGTCAACAATCGCAGGATGACGACCGGGTTCCCATGCTGGCTACCAAAGGAGCACCTGCTGATCATGATACCCAGATCTTTCTTCTGGGTCCCACGGTTTGTATTATTTGTATTTGGGCATTTTTTATGTTGTGGTGTTTGTGGCAGGACCGGGCCCAGACAGACAGTACAAAAAACAAAAATAAATAAATAAATAAAATAAAAATAAAAAAGGTAAGAGGGACTTATTAATATCTACTTAATATAAGTCAGTTGCTATATTCTAGATTTAAGAGGATATTTGAAGATAGCTTTCCCTCCCATATTTATGCGTAAATTTGTAACGTTAAATCAACATGGCAATGTTAGTTACAGTTCTCATACTATATTTCATTTTTAAATACTAATGGCAATTAGATTAAACTAAAAAAAAAAATATTTACTCACTAGGAATAGTCACACAATCCATCATCAAAGATTTTACTTGTAGCATTCTCTCGAGTCTGAGTGACAGCAAGCCTCCCAGATTTCCAGTACTCTTCACCTCATCGATAACCATTTCAGATGAATTTGCATTATCGTAACAGCCATTTACCATTGATTTCTCATTGGTGGTGATCATTATTCTTCACTAGAATTTTGGTGGCAAAAAGCCTCCTCAAGGTCCCAGTCCTCTTTGTATTCATCCAATGGAGGTCTGGCAAGTGCTTTTCATCCTTCTTTACACTCCTCACTTATTTAGTGAGGCGTCAGTTTTTGGTGACATACACATGAAAAAAAAATTGGAGGGAAGGTAGGGACGCAGAGGGTGTTAACTTACAAGTTTTTTAGTATTGTTCCTACCGCTCCTACTATTAGTAGTGTTATCTTTTTCATCTTCCATATCCCTTTGAGCTCTCTGGCGAGTTCAGCGTCTCCGTCTCCTTGATCTTCATTCTGTGATCATCTGAAACAGCAAAACCTACAATCTGGCAGGAATTTTCCTTCTTGTTAACTAGTATAACATCCGGTCTTCTTGCTTGGATGGGTTTATCCATTTGTATACTCATGTCCCATAGGATTTTGTGACTTTCATTTTCAAGTACTGCTGCCAGCTTGTGCTTGTACCATTTGTCTAGGTGTTCAAGATTCAGTTGTCTGTATAATTCTCAGTGTACTGCCTTCCCCACTTGATCATATCTATTGTCACAGTCCTTTTGGTTTGCTGCATTCGCTTATTATGTGGTTCATTGCTTCATCTCTTTATCCACAGAGTTTGGAATTTGTTGTTTTCTTGTGTCTTGTCGATCCTTGCTTTGATGTGGCTGGTTCTAATCGTGTTATCTTGTGCAGCTGTTATTTGGGACCCCATTTTTCCGTTTAGGTTTCCTTTTTGTAGCCATATGCAAGTGTTTTCGTTTGTCTCATTTTTTGTCATCCTTATGAATCGTCCATGTAGTTGTTTCTTTTCCTATTTTCCTTTCCTTGTCTTAGCCCTCGTTTGTTCTGTTTCTGTCTTGTTTGTTGTTTCAATGTCTTTTGCTGCAGTAATTATTCTTTTGATGGTCTGCATTATGTATTTTTCTAATTCTTTTCTTGTATCATTTACACAATCTTTTATACAAACTAGTCTGCTTCCCCGTTCTTTTGTTTTCACATAGAATCGGTCAGTATCATCCTTTAGGTGTAGTGCATTGTACATAACCATGAGTTTCCTTGTCTTTTGGTCGAGATGCCTCAGTTCTTCTTTGGTCCAACCTATAAAAGGTCTACACTATCTTACTAGTGACAATGCCCTTGTACTTATTCCTTTGATTAAGATTCTACGATATAGTTTAATTTCAAGGAGTTTTCTTGTCCTTCTGAAATATTTCTTTTCAAATTTCTCTTTCATTTCTGTTGCTTTGATAGTGTCTGCTTCCAGAACACCCACATATTTGTAGCTATCATGTTCAACAACGGCACAATCACGTTGACACACCAGTTCTCACCAGATCACAGAAGTTAAGCAATGTTGAGCCTGGCCAGTACCAGATGGGTTGCCATTTTGGAAGGATAGGTGCTGTATGTACCTTCTGGGAAGGTTGGGCCAGAACCCCCACTCTGAAAAAAGAACACCTCACTATAAAAGCATCAACAAAATTGTGGATGGTCTATGCCCTTCCAGGGGCTCAAGGCTATGGTTTGGTATGTTTACCTAGTGCCCTCATCTCCGTTTGGTTAGGTAGTATCATACCTTCCATTGCTTTCAGTTTTCCCTTTTTCATGATCAGCAGTGTGCACTTTTCTATGCCGAATTCCATTAGTATATCTCTAATTCCTTCTTGGTTTTTGCAGACAGCTTCAGGTCATCCATGTACATTAGGTGGTTCATTCTTTCACCTGTATTAGTGAACGTGTATCTGGCCTGGTATTTTCTTAGTATATCGTCAAGGGGCATCATGGCTCTGATGAACAGTAGTGGTGATACGGAATCACCTTGGAAGATATCTGTTTGTATTTTAATCTATGTTATGTATTGTCCATCAGCTATCATTTCAAGTCTCCATGTTTTCATTGCATTTTCTATTATTAATGCTTGTTATTCTGTACATTCTCAGGCATTCTATGCTTACAGGAGTTTGTCATATGCTTTCTTGTAATCGATCCATGCCATGATCAAGTTCTTTTTTCTACTTTTTACCTCCTTTGGTCTATATATAATAGGTCATGTGTTTCTCTTTCCCCGGTCCTGGATATGACCTTAAACTATATCCAATGGTGAGGCCCCAGCTTGTGGGCTTTGGGGAGTGTGGAGCCACCCTTTAATTGCCATTGCTCCCAGGTCCACTCTGACCCGGAGTGGTAGCACCTGTTAAGGTCCCAACTATGGATTAAATAGAAACCGACTTAAAAAAAACAAAACAAATATATTCTATTAAAAATTGTTCTTCAAAATCACTGGATTCAGCATTAAATAACTTGAAGTGTTGAGATGCCATAAAACAAAAACAACCAACCAACCAATCTCTTTTCCCATTTTGGCATCCTTTCTGTTCCTCGGGAAGTAGTCCGTAATTATGAAGGGAATGATAAATTTATTCCCTCAGTTGTGTTGTAAGTATTTTCCACATTTTAGGTAAACATGTAATAGGCCTGTAATTGCTGGGGATGGTTCCTTTTGCTGAGTCTTTTTGCACTAAAGTGGTTATACTTTTGATCATCCATTTTGGTACGTGTGCTTCTTGGATACATCTTTTCAGGTTCCGAATTAGTCTTTCACGTAGTGTTGTGAATTTTTTAAACCGATAAGCATGTATTCCGTTGTGACCTGGTGCTCTCCCGTTTCGGTGGTTTGAAGGGTTTACTTGCTGATTTCCTTCTCTGTCCCTTTTTTTTTTGTTTTTGATTTGCTGTGACTCTTGTTTCACGTCTTTCAGCCATTCGGTATTTCTATTATTATCCTGTCGTTCTTCCCTTATCTGGCCCCAGTAGCGTTTTGTTTCTGTTGGGTCCTGTTGTTCTGTTTTTGTTTTCCGCCATTTACATTCTGGTAGAATTGGCTTTAATTATTTCAGATTTGTATCGATATCGTCTTTATCTCTACTATATTTGCCTCTATTTTTTTTTTTACTTCAGTTCTTCCTGTTTCTTGTTAAGACTCTCCCTGCTAGTCACATTTCTATTTTTCTAATCTTGTTTATTGCTTTTACCTATTTTTTAAGTTTATTGATTTGGGTTTCCACTCTCACTTCTCATCCAGGTTTTGTCGGTTCATTTTCTTTCCCTGTATCTTTTCTGCTTTTATGCTCATACTTACTGTTATGGTACCTGGTATTAAATTGTTTAAGTCTGTAATAGTGTCTGTTGGAATGCATTGTAGGAGCTTGTTCATTATTATTATCATTATTATTATTATTATTATTATTATTATTATTATTATTATTATTATTATTATTTATAATTTGATCGTCTCTGAAAAGCAGTCAAATATATTAAAGACAATATGTTTTATCTGGGGCAGGAAACACGTGAAAACAGTAACGAAAAAAATATAGACATTTGCCAAAAAAATATAAAGACTTTTGTTTGTGGACTGATGTTGTTCTTTGGTCATTAGGATGCAACCAACCACTATATATGCTCTGAAGCTGAAAACTCCATTGAGCTTGTGTTTTCAAACAATTTGCACGACATTATAAGGGATATATATATATATATATATATATATATATATATATATATATATATATATATATATATATATATATATATATATATGGGTGTGAGACCTGGACTATATACCAAAGTGATCTCATTAAACTCGAAAAATTCCACCAACAAAAACTTCGAGCTATACTGAACATCAATGGTATGACTATGTAACCAACACAAGCGTTCTTGAGATAGCAAACAGCTGCAGTATTGAGGCCACCACCATGAGGCACAGACTCCGTTGGTTGGGGTATATTCTCAGAGTGGATGAAAACAGACTCCCTCAAACCCTGTACTCGGTCTAGCCACAGGAAAAAGGCCTATTGGCCGTCCTCTACTGCGATATAAGGACCAACTCAAATCCACCCTAAAAAAACACCGGATTTGACCTTCACATCTGGGAAACAACATCTCAGGATCGGTGCCTGTGGCACCAATCCATCATACATGGTACTAAAGGATACGAGGCAGAAAGAAGAAGACTGGTGGAGATCAAGAGGCAGGCAAGAAAAAACCGTGTTGAACAACAATGCCCCCTGCCAAGCATTGCTTGCCTTATCTGCTCATGCAAATTCCACGCTCAGATTGGTCTGAGAAGCCATCTGCGATCCAAACACTGAGGGAAGAGGACACTGAAATTCTCGGATACGAGAAATTGGTCGACGATAAATATATATATATATATATATATATATATATATATATATATATATATATATATATATATATATATATTTTATTCTATTAGTATATTATACATATTCTTAAGTAAGAGAAGAATATCCGAGTTGTCCTCGATGGTTGTACGTCTAAACAATATGATATAAATGCGGGTGTGCCTCCTTGAGCCTTTATTATTCCTGATATTCATAAATGACTATCCTGATAAAATACTCTGAGATGGGTATATTTGCTGACAACACCACGTTCTATAACAAGTATGAGGGGAAAACAAATGAACACATATCCAAGGCAATGGCAGAAACCCTAGAGGAAGGCCTTCAGTCTGTAGTGGAATGGGGTCAAAACTAGATGGTAACATTCAATGCTGCCAAGACTAAGCTTATTTTCTTTTAATAATTGCAAAAAAGCCTTCTCAACTACCAATAGCTATGGATAAAGATACATTACCTGAAAGTACTTTATTCAAACTCCTAGGCTTAACGTTCACAGGGACCATGAATTAGAATGGATACATCGAGAGCATTGTCAAGGCTGCTGCAAAGAAGGTGGGCTCTTTCTACCATGCTAGAAAGTTACTTATGCCTGAAAGTAAACTGTACCTCTACAAGGCTACCATTCGCCCATGTATGGAGTATTGTTGTCACATTTGGGCTGACGCATCTGCTACTAGTTTGTCACTCCTGGACAGGGTTCAAAAGAGAGTCG
>NC_136483.1:69571872-69579372 GCF_053919585.1 Euprymna scolopes
TTTTAAACGGAAAATAAATCCGACGGATTATGCATTGAAATAAAATTTTCCAATTTTGCATTTAAATATAGGTATTAATAACACCAAGTTCATTTAGCTAGCTCAATAGTGTAATATTAGAGCTCACGATATATATATATATATATATATATATATATATATATATGCATATATATATGCATATATATATACACACACACACTCGCGCGCGCACACACACGCACACACACACATATGTACATATATGTACGTAAAGAAAATACATTGTTCTAATGAGTTGACCGAAAGAGGCCTGCAAATTTGAATTCAAATAATGTTTTTATGAATGAAAAATAAATATATCCACGATATTAAAAACGGATGAAATCTTATAGTATCGCCAAAGTGTGTGTGTGTGTGTGTGTGTGTGTGTGTGTGAGAGAGAGAGAGAGAGAGAGAGAGAGAGAGAGAGAGAGAGAGAGAGAGAGAGAGAGAGCGTCTGTTGCAGAAAAAAACAATTTGTTTATTTTTTCATTGTTCGGTCATTGACACACTTCATTTGCTTCGTACTTAATAGAGACTATGTCGTCTCAAAAACAATTCCGCCGACTAATAAATAATCAATGAGTCTTTATATCGGTCGGATTGCATTGACATTAACACCAACCCTATGCGCGTGTGCGCATGCACTCTCTCACACACACACACACAATCACATACACACAATCACGCACACACAATCACGCACACATATCTCCCTCTTCTTTGAAATTTCAATAGGATATTCTAAGATAAAACTATTTTTACTCATTACTGCTAGTTTTTATAACACACGTAATTATCAGTTATTATGTAACACATGGTGTTCCCTGTAATCTGAATGACTACAAGACTTCTCATATTTACGGAACCCTCTGCCTCTAACCGTAGCTAATCACTTTGCATTATCTGAACAACAGTTTACCATTTCTTAATGATAACGAACATTGATTTTCTCTGGAATTTGTGTGGCAAAAGCTCTGTCAGTGCAATATTGGTTTAGTGGGAGAGAACTTCCGCAGAGTGCCCCAGCCCCATTATATAGAAAAACTAAATAAATAAGAGAGTAATATTTATTTATATAGTATGTATTATACAAGTTCAAGACAATATCGGTACCGTCGGTTTCAAAGTCAAACAAAGAATGAGAATCCGGCATATGTGACCAACTAAAGGCACTGTTTATTTTGATATGAAACCGACGCTGTTTGTTGTTGTTGTTGCCGATGTTATCCTGATCTTCTGTAACACACACACACACACACACACACACACACACACACACACACACACACACACACACACACACACACACACACACACACACACATATATATATAATTAGCTTTAAAAAAATAGAAATCTTTTTCGGAGAGAAAGGGCTAACATGTCTGGATATATATATATATTAATTTGTATGGATGGAACTACATATCAGTGTGTAGAATTCTTCTGACTGTTCGATCAGATAATCTCAAGGCCAAAGCATGTTTGCGAGCTGAACGTGTAGGAGACTGAATAACAGAAAGTCTCACAGCTTGAATAATGTCCGGCGTTCGAGCACTTTGAGGCCTTTCGGGTGACTCTCTTTTAAGTGCCGAACCTGTAGTTCTGAAATTTGCAATATATATATATATATATATATATATATATATATATATATATATATATATATATATATATATATATATATATATATATATATATATACATATATATATATATATATATATATATATATATATATATATATATAGTGGTAGTTTGATTTCGTTTCCTACATCAACTGAAACAACATGTGTCTACAAAGAAGTGCTCAATGAGCTAAAAAAAGCATATTATATTAAATTCATTTATACAAACAAACGGCTACATATGTGCATGTTTCTGTAATTTCCCGTTTCAGAGAAATAACGTCATCAGGCCGAGGAGGATATCACTTGAAAAATACGCTATATATATATATATATATATATATATATATATATATATATATATATATATATATATATATATATATATATATATATATGTGTGTGTGTGTGTGTGTGTGTGTGTGTGTGTGTGTGTGTGTGTGTGTGTGTGTGTGTGTGTGTGTGGACGACGAAGGACATGTCATTGGATAATTATGTTTTCAAAACAATATATATGCCGCTGCCGCTCCCCATTTGGTGGTACCAAAATTGGTAAAAGGGAAAATTATTCCCAACTCGCATTTACGTAAAAATGCACTTTCGTATAAATAATTGAATTCATTCAAAAGTATCGCAAACAAAAACAAATAAATAACATCTACATAAAACGCGATACAGCCAACAGTCGCGTAAGATAGCCCAGCAGAGCAAATGATTATGCTTTTAACCATGGGGTCCAGATTTCGAATATCGCCAGATTCAGTCACTTTGATCAATAAAGAAAATTCAGTAATAATGTGTATTTAAACATGTTACAGATCTAAACACACACACACACATATATATATATATATATATATATATATATATATATATATATATATATATATATGTGTGTGTGTGTGTGTGTGTGTGTGTGTGTGGTCTTGGAAGTTTTTAACCTTTAAAACTATACAAAAAAATTTTTTTTTTTTTTTATCGTTCGTTAGAAAACCATTTAGTCAGTAAGTCATTCAATCACATGCAATCACTGCAACTGCATGAACTTGCTCTCTCGAATTCACTATAGTACCAGTAATAATTTATTTTTAAGGGATCATCAGTTTTGTTTACCATGAAATACTGTTTCGGGGATTTAAAAACAATATATATATATATATATATATATATATATATATATATATATATATATATATATATATATATATATATATATGTGTGTCTACACCCCTAGTAGTCATATATGATGGAAAAATGGTTTCGTTTTCGTTCGCATGAATATGAATACATATTTATATGTAATAATGTTTCATTCGTTGAAGTTGGAAGAAAAAAGAAAATATAAATAGAAAGAAAGGAAAATTATCATTAATCAGTATAGGAAGAAGAAAGGAAAAAAAGAAAGAAAACGCCTCATTATGGTAACAGAGTGAAAGATTCATTCTATAGCGGGAGGGTGGGCGAAGATGCAGTGTTGTCGGACTTGCTATTTCTCTTCTCTTCGCCTAAATATTTGAAATGGTTTCATCCAATAATTTTGTATTCCGCTTTTCTGTGTGACGAAGTGGATAAATATTTAATATATATATATATATATATATATATATATATATATATATATATATATATATATATATATATATATTATAATAATAATACATGCTCACCGGTCTATAATGGGGTGAAGGACACATTCAGACTCACATACATACATACATACATACATACATACATACATACATATTATGTTTATATGATGAAATTAGAATCAATACTTTTCAAAAAGTGCTCAGTACAAAGTAGAGTTTTATTAAAAATATAAATACGAATGTACATTCATGTTTAGATAAGTTATAGTCAGTTGGAGAGCAGCTCTGCGGTATTTTGTTCAAGAGAAGATCAGTTCAAGAAAAATCAAGGAATTTTCGCCCATTTTGGGCAGAGATAGAGTGTAAGAGAAATTGCCGATAGTGGTTGCAGGTAGTCAGGTATTTGCCACAAATACCTTACAAGGGGTTGGGCTATATAGTGAAGCTCAGTCGAGCACCTGCCATGCAAATAACTATAAAGCAGAAATAGGCCCACAATATCTCTTCTATGATGATGTATGCATGTACATGCATGCGCGCACACACACACACACACACACACACGTACCCGCACAAACACACACACACCCAAACACACACACACACACGCACATATATGTGTACTAGCCAAGATATTAGCGTGTTGCATGGGACTTTGCTGTATGCTTGGGTACCCACCTCACGGGTACCCTTGCAGTAAATGTATGTTGTAAGAGCCTAACCAAATATGACCTTCAACCACCTCAACAGAAACAACCTTCTTAGTGACATGCAATATGGTTTCCGCTCTGCAAGATCTACAGCAGATGTGCTAACGGTTATATCACATAGGATTAGTGAATCTCTTGACAAAGGTTTCCTTTCCAGGGCAATTGCTCTTGACATATCAAAGGCCTTCGATAAGGTATGGCATAAGGGCTTACTTCACAAGATTTCCAGCTACGGTATTACTGGAAATGTTTTCTCAATCATTAAATCATTCCTCTCTGATAGGTTCATAAGAGTAGTGGTTGATGGGCAGAAATCAGAGGCCCACAGTATTAATGCTAGAGTCCCCCAGGGGTCCATCCTGGGCCCAACTCTCTTCCTGATCTACATCAATGATCTTCAAAAACACATACTTAAATCATTTGTTGACATCTATGCTGATGACACGACCATCTATGGCAACACATCAAAGGCCGTAAATGACAAAGTTCTCTCTAATTCTCTCTCTTCTGATCTTGAGCACGTGGTACAATGGGGGAAGAGGTGGCTGGTCACTTTTAATGCATCTAAAACCAAGCTTCTATCCGTCTATCAACGCTCTGATCCCCATCTGGCATCAATTGAAATGGATTGCTCTCGTCTTGTGGAGGTTCCATGTTTTGATAAGCTTCTGGGTTTGACCTTTACTCCTGATCTGAAATGGAACACGTACATCAAATCTGTTGCCAGGGACACTGGGAAAATGGTGGGATCCTTCTACTGCTCCAGAAGATATCTCACTAATGATGCAATTCTCTATCTGTATAAAAGCCAAGTACGTCCAAGGATGGAGTACTGCTGCCACATCTGGGCAGGAGCTGCTAAAAACAGTCTATCCTGCCTTGACAGAGTACAAAATAGACTTCATAGTGTAGTGGGAGATGCCCTTTTCTCTTCCCTGCAACCTCTCTCCCACAGAAGAGACGTTGCAAGCCTGTCTTTGTTTTATCGTTATTTCCATGGCAGGTGCTCGTCTGAGCTCCAATCCCTCGTCCCCCCCCCTTGCCAATCTTTCACGAGAAACACCCGTCTGGCTGAAACTACTGTCAATAATTTTCCCCACTCTTTATCTGTGCCTAAATCCAAACGTAGATTCCATGAGCAAAGCTTCTTTCTTAGAACTGCACGCCAGTGGAACTCTCTGCCGCTTGCCTGTTTCCCACCTGACTACAACTTGGACGTCTTCAAGTCCAACATAAACAAACTCCTGACAAACCGTCTCCTTAAGACACTCTATCAAAACCCCCAATACTAATGATTACTACAATACTATCTCATTGATTACTGTACACGCAATAACCCTTATCCCTGAGTGGTTTTTGGGCCTTGATAAGTTGTGACCCCCATGTAAAAAAAAAAAAAAAAAAAAAATAGTTTGCACCAGCCCTAGGTTGGAGACCATCATCGTGTCAGGTTTGGTCATGATCGGTCCAGAGGTGTGAGTTGTAGGAGAATTGTACACACACACACACACACACACACACACACACACACACACACACACACACACACACACACACACACACCCATGAACTTTATATAGATAGATGGTGTGCACCATCCCTAGGTGGAGGACCATCATCATGCCAGGTTTGGTCATGATCGGTCCAGTAGTGTGGGCTGTAGAAGACACACAAACACAGACGGCTTAACAGGAACTTGTTTACATTAGACTTGAAGGCCACCATGTTGCATTCAACTGGGAAGCATGCCAGTGAAACTGTGTTCCAAAGGCAGACAGTTCTTGGAAAGAAGCTGTGTTCATGGAATCTGCAATTACGTTCAGGCATAGATAGAGAGTGGGGAAAATCATATATAGTGGTTGTAGCTAGTCGGGTTTTTTTTTTTAAAGTTTGGCAAGGTGAAACCATAGATTAGACTTCTGTCAAGTGCTTGCCATGAAAATAGCGATAGAGCAGAAACAGGTTTACGATGTTTCGTCTGAAGGAAAGAGGTTACAGGGCATCACCTGCTAGGTTTCGAAGCTGGTTTTGAACTCTATCAAGGCAGGATAGGGTGTGCTGAGCAGCTCCTGCCCAGATGTGGCAAAAGTACTCCATTTTATGACATACCTGGCTCTTATACAGATAGAGGTTTGCATTGGCAGTAAGATACCTACTGGAGCGGTAAAGTGATCCAACCATTTTACTAGCGATCTTGGCGACAGATTTAATGTATGTGTTCCAGTTCAATCAGGAGTGAAAGTCAGTCCCGAAGTTGTCAAGGCATGAGCTTTTCCAAGACGAGAATCATTCATTTCAATTGAGGCAAGGTGGGGATCCGAGTGATTATTATGGAAGGAGAAAAGCTTGGTTTTCGATGCATTAGAATTAACTTATCACCTTTTTCCCCATTCCACCACGTTCTCAAGATGTTTTAATATGTTCTGCTGTTATGTCATCAAGCTTTTAAAGATTAGGAAATACACTAAGTAATGTTACAAGAAAATGGACATTCTCTCGTAGTGACACAATTATGCAGTATTAAATGAATAGCTTTGAAAATAGGTATACGATAGACTTATTTACAGCACATGAAACTCTAGTCCCTTTCAAAGTAATCTTCTCCAGCTGCAGTGCACTTCTGCCATTCTAACAACTTCTGTCTCATAATAACAACCTCTTAAGTTATTCTTGAGCTTAGGGAATAACCAAAAGTCACAGGGAGCAAGGTCTAGTCTGTAGGGAGGATGAGGAACTGTCTTGATGCCAATCTTCATCAAATAGTCTGTGACAAGGATGGAGTTGTGGACTGGTGCATTGTCCTGGTGGAAATGTTATTCATTCGATTTGAAGAGTACTGGCCTCTTCTGACAGAATCTCATCCTGAACTCCCTTAAAACTTCAACATAGTATTCCTTGTTGACTGTCTGTCTAGTGGAAACCCAATGCATTTAGATCATGCATGTGCTGTCAAAAAAAGGATCATTATAAGATTTGCTCTATCTCACCTTTTTGGATCTGGGAGAGCTAGCAAGCTTCCACTGGGAACTCTGTCTTTTGATCTCTGGATCATAGTAGTAGATCCAACTTTCATCGCAGGTCACCAGAGCATCATGAACTGCGGGATCTGAATTGATCAGCTTGACCATCTCACTGCTGTCATGACAACGTCTTTTTTTCTGATCTTATCTGAGCACCCTTGCGACAAACTTTGCGCAAAATGTCCGCATCTTCAGTTCCTTGCAAATAATTGTGTGTACAGTTCCCATACTGATATAAAACTGTGCACTTATTGTCACTATCGAGACACATAATCCTTATCCATGAAATTCTTTATTTGGTCAATCAACTCTGGTGTTTTGAATTCCTTACTTCTCCTACACCCCTCATCATCTCTCATAGACTCCCTGCCTTCCTTCAATTATTTCATTCAAAAACTGATGCTTGATGGTCCAAAAGCAGTTTGAAGCATTCCATACGTTTCTGTGGCATTTTTTTTTTTTTCAAGTTTAAAACAGAATTTTATTGCATATCGTTCTTTTAATGTGACCTCACGTTTTTTGCATTCTT
>NC_136483.1:69586872-69659372 GCF_053919585.1 Euprymna scolopes
CGCTTTTGGGAGTTAATTAAGCTAATTTTTGTACAAACAAGATGTTTTTTTTTGTTATATTTAATTCAGTATCTTAGGACTTTACTAATTATCTTTGAAATAGACACAGAAAATTAATATTTATCTTTTAAAGGATTTTTACAATGAATTTATTTAACTTCAAAATTTAGCTGAATTTGTTAGCTCGCCGTGAAAAGATTTTTCATAACTTTTTTTTTTCACGTGTACTGTTGTGGCAGGCTCTACCTAATTAGCATACGAATATGGTTGGTACCGTAAAGACCCAACGAGAGATATGAGATCACGAGTCGACGACTACTCCAGCCGACACCTTCTCCAGGGACGGTCTCCCCATAACTACTATACCAATGGACTCTATGTAAATATTGTATATACTTTCTTGCTCTCAATATATCTAAGCAAATTCCCTGTCAGAGAATCATTGCGACTAATATATAATTTTTATCCTCCGCATATACTCCTGGAACTTTCATTTGACTTATTATTTTTATATTTTATGTTGCTGCTGTGGTAGGATCCACCTAATTAGCATACATGGAGTGTCAACCATACAAATATGGTTGGTACCATAAGACGGGAAAGACCCAACGAGAGACTCAGAGAGACAACGAGATCGAGAGTCGACGACTACCCAGCCGACACCTTCTCCAGGGACGGTCTCTTTATGACTATACCAATGAACGCGATGTAAATATTGTATATACTTTCTTGCTCTCAATATATCTGTTCTATTTTACTTTTGTGTTGTAGTTATTTATTTCCATGTGTTCAGTCGAGTTTCAACAATGGCGACGAAGACTTTATAAACTTCATGATATTTTAAAGTAGTTAAAAGACAACTAAGCATTAAGGTATTTTCATTATTATTATTGGCTCACATGGAGCTTTCACACAAGTCAACAAACGATCGGTTTGGAGACCTGTGGTGTTCTCTGGAAGCTGAGTGACAACAAATCTCCCCAGACGTCCAGCTCTCTCCACCTCCTTCGATAGCATTTGCAAATAAATCTGCGTCATCGCAACGGCCTCATCCCATTGATTTCTCGCTGGTAGTGGCCATTGGTTTGTACTGGAATTTGAGTGGCACTAAGCCTCTCCACGATCCCAGTTCTCTTCGCGCTTGTCCAGCAGAGGTCTGGCCAGCGCTCTCTCTTCGGTCTTTCGGTCCTCCTTGACACTCCTCGGCTCTTTAGTATCACTTTTCTATTTGGGGGTGGGTGGGGGGACGGTGATTATTATTATTATTATTATTATTATTATTAACGACATTATATCTACATACAGAACAGTTTGTCTTTTTTATCCAGACGCGCACACACTGGGTTTCCACCACGCAATTTTCTGCCAGTCCAACAAAACCAGAACAAAAAAAAAACAATGATTTAAAAGCTTATTATTAGTGGTAGTAGTAGCATTACTATTATTACTTCTAGTAGTACTACTGCTACAACTATAACAATTTTGTTTTGAATGTTCCTATATTTTTCATTATTCAAACGCACTTTTCTTTTTACAGAAAACATTGAATTATATTTGAACATCATATCTACACATAGCACGCTTTGTATTTTTCCTAACTTCAGACGTGCACACCCGATAATTTTGCCTCCACCCACCAACCAAAGAAATCATCATTCAATCATTTTTTCCGGGACTTAAACTTGAAAATCATATCTAGATATAACACGGTTTGTCTTTTTTTTTTTTTTTTATTTAATTCGGACACACACAGAGTGGGGTAAGAGCATGCTATTTTTTGCCGCCCCCCCCCAAATAAATAAAATAAAAAATAATTATTCGAACGCATTTCTATTTTATGTCAGCATTGAATTAAACTTGGCACTTTTATCTAGATATAGTACTGTTTGTAGTTTTTTTTTTTTTTTTTTTTTTTTTTTTTTTCAATCCAGAGGAAAACACACCTGGGTTCTACCACGGAATTTTCTGCACCCTTCCTCGCCTCCCGCACTTTTTTACATTAAATGAAACTCATATCTACATATAGCTTGGTTTGCATTGTTTTTTTTTTTTTTTCTAGCTTGAACTTGGCCATTGAATTTTCCACACTTATGAATTTTCAGGCAACGCCGGGCCACAGGTAGTCTAGTATGCATATATATATATATGGTGAGTCACGAGAAACGGGTGTTTTTAGAATGTGTTTAGTAAATGTTTTTATGTACATTATAACTTTTTTGTTGACATATTCGCAGTTTTATTTTCCTTAAAACATGCATTTCCCGTGACTCCCCCCCATATATATATATATAATATATATATATATATTGCATACATAGTTGAATGGATTTGGTCAGTTTAAATGAATTGAGAGTGGATTAGTTGCTGATAGTTCTTTTATTTTTAGGGAGAAGCCTATATACCGTCATGTGATGATAACCATTCTCAGGATGACTAGTCAACAAGTTGCGAGAGCAGGACGATAGATAGATATAAAAAGTGTGTGTATGGAGGCGACGTTATACTATTTTTTTTTATTTAGTGGCTGTCTGGAAACTGTCTCTAAAGGACTCAGGATGGTATTGTAAAAATGTCCTGTAGAAATAAGTACACTGAATAGTTTGATCATCATGTAACCAAATGATTTCATTAAGGTTGCTCTCCACCAGAAGAAATAGATACCAATGTTTACCACTGCTACATTACCCTCTGCTTAGGCGGACAGTGGACATATAAAATAGATACTAATGTTTATCACTGGCATGTTTGAAACAGTGTCGAATAAAACAGTTAATGTCGATGTTTGATTGCGTATAGAAATGATTATTCGTCGTGTTCATGTTATTCTGTTCGAATCAGACCATCTGTCTAGCTACATGGTCCACACGTCGGCTCAAGTGAAAGAGACGCCATACGTTCATAAAGATCCAACGCCCATTCACCACCTTGTTTCAAATCAAGTTCTGCTGGCACATAATTTAAATCATACCGAGCCAAGGGACGTGCGGTTAGCGATTGCGCAATTATTGCTTCATTATAAACATATCACACACACATTAGGACGCTATTCTTTGTCTCTTCAGGTAAATAAAAAAAACAGCAACAATGACTATACATTAATTGTTACGGACTTGGCTGTGAACGTGATGACCTCCGCCAAACGAATTTTGGTTTATTGTAAACATTTACGTGCGCGAAGTCTTAAGCTATAATTAATTTTGTTTGGAGTGGAGTTGACCAAATTTTAATGCGTAAATTGCTTCTAAAAGTCTTAATCTTTTACTACACACGAACTTTTCAACAGATTTTTTAGATTAATTTTTTTTTTTTTTTTTTTTTTACATTTTCACCCCAAACAAGGCACACTGCCACTTCGGTGTAGGGGGCTACTATCAGGGGCAGCCACTGCTGGGGCACTATGTTGGGATTTGGGCAGCAAGATGTCCGTTCACGTTGCACTTGAACTTCTGCATGTCAGTACAGTTAGGGAAGCAGGAACCTGGAATGGAATTCCAGAGTCTAGCGGTTCTGGGGAAGAAACTACTGGAGTAGAAAGATCGTTTACATCTAGAGATCTCTGTGTGGGGCTGGGATTTAGATGCCTGTCGGGTTTGTCGAGGGTGTCTACGTCATGGGGGCACAAGTGTCTGCACTTCGTCAGAGCATTCACCATTAAAATACTTGTAGAACAGGCAGAGGGATACAACGTTTCGTCGATGGGACAGAGGCTGAAGCTTAGATGCAAGTTCAGGGCCTATCAGATTGGCGACTCTCTTTTGAACCTTGTCTAGGAGCGAGATACTAGTAGCGGATGCACCAGCTCAAATATGACAACAATACTCCATATTATTTACGAATCAACTCTTTCTAAAGGGAGGGTCACTTTAAAAAGACGAATAAAACGATTTTCAGTTAAAATATTTCTGTCGCTAAAATGACCAAAAAGATATTTTCTAGGGCGTCGTTAAAAGACGTGATTCAATGATCACTCTCCCTGTTCAGATACCGTCCCACCTTCGATCATCTAATTCACTATTTCCTAACTTTGATATTTTTTAATACTAGTCTTTCAGTCTAACAGGTTTTGACCACAGCTCGTATTAATTTTTTTTTTTAATACCGTTCTTGAGTTGGGACAATTTTTGAACCCCCCCCCCCTATTTTGATTTCTTTTTTTAAATAATCATTCTTGATTTTCAAAATCTATAAACGACATTAAAAAAAAAAAAAAAAAAAATCGAGGTATTCAAAAGAACACCTCGAATTTTTATTTTTATTTTTATTTTTTTTTTTATGCCATTCTTAAATTTTGAAATTTTTAATACTACGTATTTTAATTTGTTTGTTTGTTTGTTTAAATACGGTTTGTTGTCAATATGGATTATCTCCTCTTTGATAATCCACCTCCCCCTTACGGGAAGACTTTTGTGGCCTTCGGGCCAAGATCAAAGTGTAGTATCTGTCCCGGCAGATGCTACAAGCAAAGACGATCAAAGTGTAGTGTCTGCTCCGGCAGATGCTGCAAGCAAAGACCATTGCCCTTGTTGCAATCTTCTGGTCCATGTAGAGGCAACCCTACTTGGGCCAGCTGGCCAATCACTATCCAGCTCTCATTTCCCACCTCTCGGGAGCTGGTCCCCTTTTCCCTTCCCCTTCTCTCTCCACATTAAAAAACGGCCTTGTGCCTAATTTGCTCAGTGGGCAAGCAAATAAATACACTCCTCTTTGATAATCCAAGCCATAAAAAGCTGCACATTTCCGCTTGTCAAGTAGACTAGTAAGATTTTTAATTAAATAAATGATTACGCTTGTCTTGTAGTACTGGAAACATTGAGAGACATTTACAAATTTCATCGAGGTTCTACATTCAGAAAGACCGAGACGTCCTATCAGTAAACGCGCGATCCTAACCTGTCTCACACACTCAACGAAAGCTACATACATAAGGCCCAAAGCTGAGATATTTTCAAATTGAAATTTCGTTTGGCAGTTCAATGCTCGCATTGAAAATTTGGATTGGCGACAGCAAAAATTCAGTACTCGTCACTTTTCGAAAACTTAACTGAAAACCCGTAGCAGTAAAAAGCAGACGTTTTTCTTATAAAAAAATTCATTGACTCGAGGAAGGTATAATTAAGCCGAACAAATCATCCTGGAGAGCTCAGGTAGTTATAACCACTTCTGAAAACCATAAAAAGAGAATGATTATATATTACTCCCAAAGCATAAATAGATTTACTCTTTTGGCCGCATTCCCGCTACCAAGGATAGATGAAATAATATGCGAAATAGCCAAGTATGTTTAGCACTCTGGACTTGAAAAGCGCGTACCATCAGATCGTCATTAGACTTAGACAAGCTATACACAACGTTCGAGTCGAACGGTCGACTATATCAATTTTGAAGGATTCTCTTTGGCGTTACGAATGGGGTAGCCAACTTCCAAAGGATAGTTGACCAAATCATAACAGATAAGAAACTGTAAGGCACATTTGCCTACATTGACAACGTCACAGTATGTGGCCATAATAAAGAGGAACAAGACGAAAATCTCAGACGGTTCATGTCCGCCATCGACAAATACAATATTATCCTAAACGACGACACATGCTCGTTTGGACTGGACAAAATAAACCTACTGGGGTATACCTTAAGCAAAGGTTTTATAGCACCGGACGCAGATCGACTGAAACCTTTACTCCAGTTGCCTGTCCCTCACAATCGGCTTTTACTTCGATGTGCTATGGGCATGTTTGTTCACTACTCCCAATGGACTGCATCGTTCTCAGAAAGATACATCCATTAACGCAAGTAGAGACATTCCCTCTGTCCTGTCAAGCCGTTGAAGCGTTTAAGGGACTGAAAAAGGATGTTGCAAAATCAGAATTACAACAATAGACTAAAATATTCCTCTGGTAGTTGAAACGGGTGCGTCAGATTATGCTATTGCTGATCCTTTTAGACAAGCTGATCGTCCTGTAACTTTTTTTTCAAGGACCCTTTCACTGGCTGAACGACGACACTCCGCGATTGAAAAGCAAGCCTACGCCATAATCAAGGCATTATGAAAATGGCGACACTACCTGATCGGACGCTCCTTTAAACTTATTACTGACCAAAAATAAGTTGTTTTTATAATCAACTCTAAGACTACAAGCAAAATAAAGAATAGAAAATAGTGAGGCGTTTCTCTTTTGACGTCAACTACCGATCCGGCAAGAACTTAACAGCTGAAAAACTGTCAAACGTATGCTGTACGGCATCAACCGGGAACGAACTCCGAACGCTACATAACAATCTGTCATCCGGGCATTACTCAAATGGGTCATGCTATTAGGTGTAGAAACTTGCCTTTCGCAGTGGAGTAGGTGAAAATAATTACAAATTCCTGCTGAACGTGAGCTGAAATAAAGCCTTGGTTTTATAAACCCAAAACTGGCGTTTTAATAAAAGCAACACAACCGTTTGAAAGACTCTTGATTTTAAAGGACCGTTATTAAGAAAAACAAGGAACCGATATATATTAACTGTCGACGAATATTCACGGTTTCCTTTTGCTTTCTTTTATTCAGACATATCGGCTATTGCAATTATACAATAACTTATTCGCTGTCTTTGGAGTTCCTGCCTATATATATTCGGACCGAAGGGCTTCTTTCATGTCAGAGCAGCTTTGACAATTTCTACAGGAACGAAGTTTAGCTATAAGTTTGAGGGAACCTATTTTTCTTTTGTTGTTGTTTTTGAAGTGGTGGGGGGGGGACTGTTTCTTTTGTTTTATTCCACTTTTCGGCTCCAATTTTTTTTTTTTTTTCTATTTTTTGCAAGGCGGGGGAATTTTTACATTAGATCCAACCCCTAAATTTCCTTGTTTTATAAGCTATCGAGTAAACTCATTAAGACAAGGTCATCTATATTTGAAGGCAGTTGGGTCTATTCCGAAAACCGTTCTTAACATGGGGGGGCACCAACAATAACCGTACTTTACTTTTTTTATGCGGGGAGGGGGGTATGCTTCCACTGAGCAACGACGGTTAACGGGTTCTGCTAATATAAGTATAATGTGCAATTTACTTCGAAAATTTTTTCATTAATAATTAATTTTTCTTTCATCGGTTTTCGTAAATTTTGCTTAGGTTGCTAATTTCGACATGACAATTAAGTGGATACCATTGGTTTTAATTAAAATTCAATATTTCAATTTCGGATATTCGCTTTAAGGAAGAAGCACTAATTTTTATAATGCCGTTCCTGAGTCTGGAATATATATATATATATATATATATATATATATAATTTTTTTTTCTTTAAATACCATTCTTGAATCTGAATAGTTTCTGAACATACCTCGCATTTTTTTTTAATACCGGTTTCTAGGCTAGATTGTTATTAAATACACTGATCATTTTTATCTAAAAGAAAATAGGTTTATTTCCCGCTGTCCAATGCTTTTGAATAAGGAACATTTTTGACTAGAAAAAAGATTTCTTTCAGTCTTAATAGAGAAAGATATAAAGAGATCATGTAACAGAAGTTTCCAGTTTCCGCTTGTAAACTGACTTCGCTTATATTTTGTTCTTTCTGGCACCGTGTGTGTGTGTGTGTGTGTGTGTGTGTGTGTGTGGTAGAACAACTGTACGTATTCACGCCCTTTCTACAAACTCATACGTGGTACTAGTTTGTGTTTAGTGATTCACGATGTATGGCAAGAGACAAACGAGTCTTGTTCGCTCGGCACTTCCGTTTGAGTGGCTTCAGCATAAGAAACAGGCTCTAACTAACGCGACCTTTTTTACGTGAAAATTTGAGATGGTGGGAGAAGGGGTGATGACCAAAAAGATATTCTCTAGGGCGGAACAAGATTGCACAAATTCCAGGATAGCAATAGAAAGAAGAGAATTTTCTTTGTTTGCGATTTATCGTCTACTCCTAAACTACAACCCTACTTCATTCCCCCACTTACACTTGAGTTCCACTCCCACTTAGAGATAAACCTGTTTAATTTCGGTTATAAATAAATCGGAAAACGGTTCGTGGCTTATTTTTAGATAGGTTGGGCAGCCCTTACTCACCATTTTTTGTTATCCCACTTTCTATTTTATTTTAATGAATTCACACACACACACACACACACACACACACACACACACACACACACACATAATGGGATCCCAATTTCTGAATCTCGCTAGATTCAGCGACTCTGATGAATCTTAGAGAACGAAACACGTGTCAGTGGATAATAATTAGGGCTATGACATTAATATATTCTTTTCATTGTTTTGATTCTCGAGTATATATCCGATACAGTTAGAAACAATTAATCAACCGAGACCACATCACTCTACATAAAAACATACAAGATACTAATGGATATATACCCGAGAATCAAAACAAGGAAAAGAATATTCTGTTGTCATAGCCCTAATAATAATAATATTTTATATATATATATATATATATATATATATATATATATATATATATATATATATATATATATTTATATGAAAACAATGTCTGTATTAAATTGCAAGATGTTGTCCATTTGAAATATGGACTTTTGTCACTTGTATATGCTCTGTAGTAACATTGAGCTTCATAAATTAAAGGATTGTATAAATAAAGAGAGGAATAGAATTGAATCAGCATATTTTTCTCATAAGTGCATATATATATATATATATATATAGAATGCCCAAAAAGTCGTTGAAGGATTAAAAATCATCTCGTTTTACCATTAAGAATTTTTTTTTCTTTTTCAGATTTTTTTACAGAAACTATTTTGAAAATTAATTATGGATAAATATAGCATTGAACAGGCAACGTTTTGGCGACAACATAATCTCTCGCTATGACAATGTTAAATGGCCACCACGTTCCCCAGACTTGACTAGCCCCGACTTTTTTCTTGTGGGGATATTTTAAAGAAAGACTCTGTTAACAAACCCCAAACTCTGCAAGAATTGAAGGAAAACAGCAGAAACGAAACAAGGAAGTTAAATCACAATCCAGAGATTCTGCAATCTGTTATGAATAATGTTTTGCAAAGAGCACAAATATGTGAAGCTGAAAATGGGCCACATTTAAGACATTATTTTTCATAAATAAAAATTGTTTGAATTTTGCATTTTTTGTTTTGTTTGTTTTAATTTCCCAATGTTTTAGTCAGATTGTGTTAAAATTACAGGAAGTATCCTAAAAAAATAATAAAAATATATTCAAGTTCAAAACCCTTTAGTTACTTTTTGGACACCGCGCACGCACGCGCGTGTGTGTGTGCGTGCCTATATATATATATATATATATAGAGAGAGAGGATTTCAATGATTGGTAGTATTTTAAGTAGGATGCCCCTGGAGTAAATGTGATATCGTAGTGACTGCAATGATTCTAGGTAAGAGTAAGATAGACAGAGGCTGATTCACACTTTTGATGACCTTGTGTCCAATCTGCTCAAATGTATTTTTTTTTTTTTTTTAATTTTTTTTTTTCTCAAATAAATCATTCAAAATGTATTTTTGTTGTCCTTAGTCAAAAGAGAAGAAATACTTTTTGTTCCACCCAGAGTACCACTTTTGGGGAACTAGATATCCCCCACATAAATTAAGAATAGATGGAATTAGATTAAAAAGGGCAATTAATAAAACATATTAATATCGTATTTACAGGGTAATGTTCTTTTATTTATTTATTTATGTTTTTTTTTAGGAAGTGAATTGAAAAGATAATCAAATGAAAGATGCCAAAGAAGCACAACAATAATACATCTGATTGAGAAATAATCCGCTGAGCCTCTGTCCTCTCCAAACTCTTAAAAAAAATGCTTAGCCGAGTCTTGGTTCTCTAATAATTGTAAAATTGCATCCGTTGTACCAGCATTCAAAATTTCTGTCAAAAGAACTGACTTGCTCAATTATCGCCCCATTAGTCTCCACCTCTTTTAAGCTAACATCTTTGAATCTTTAATCAATCAAGCACTAGTCCACCATCTTGAAAATGCTAAGATTCTTTCTTACCAAACAGTATAGATTTAGGCAAGCCGTTCTAGTTCGGATATTTTAACTGTCATCTCTGACCGCATTGGGTAAGGCAGTGAAAACTAGCCCTTCATATATCCAAAGCTTTTGACAAGATCTGGCATAGTATTTCTGGACGAATACTCAGCACAATCATAATTCTTAATAAACAAGAGAAAAATACTGATTGTCTTCGAAGGTCGTGTGTCTAAGCAACATGTTAATGTAGGTGTGCTTCAGAGATTAATTCTTGAACTTTTATTACTCCTGATATTCATAAGTGACCTCCCTGATAAAATTGTGTATGAGATGAAAATATTTGCTGGTTACACCACGCTCTATCATAGACACGAAAACAAACAAACAAACAAAAAAAAACAAAAACAAAAAAAAAAACGAATGTACTCATATCCAAGGTAATAGTAGAAACCTTAGTAAACGACTTTTAGTCGGTAGTGGAATGCGTCCGTAAGTGGATGGTAACATTTAATGCTACTAAGACTAAGCTTCTTTCCTTTAACCATTACAAGAACCTTCGCAACCAACAATTGCCATGATTAATAAAACCCTACCGGAGAACTCACATTTCAAACTCTTCGGCCTAACATCCACAGGGAATATGAATTTAGACAAATACATTGATGCTGCACAAAAAGTGGGATCCCTCTACCGTGCTAGAAAATTATTCATACATGAGAGCATCCTATAACTTTACAAAGCCACAATTCGACAATACATGAGTTATTGTTGCCATCTTGCTGTTCAACTAACCATAGTCCCCTATTAAACATGACCCCAAATAGTAGCCCCTTATGTCCACGTGGAAATATGCATTGTTGGGGTGAAAAAGGATAAAATAAAATATAATTATCACGTTTATTTATGTCAAAAATACGAATTATGAAGATTATTATAAAATAATGAACTTATATTGAAGGAATTTTGTGTTTTTTGTTTTAAGTGGACAAAGTGTTCGTTTTTTTTTTGTTTTTTTTTCATTTGATTATTATCTATACAAATATATAAATTACTTTTACAAATGTAAGTTTATCATTTCTTTTAATAAAAACTTATATACGAGGGGCGTTCCAAAAGTAATGCCCTCCTATTTTTTATTCCGCCCAAATTGATCAGAGGAGATTGCAAATTGAATTGTTATGATGGCATGACTTATGCATTCATAATCATGAATGTTTAATCTCGCTGTTGCACATGTTGACGGTGTGAAATGCCAAGAAAGTATTTTCGTTCGTGAACGTGCGTCAGAAGCAGAGGAGAGTTATTGAATTCCTAACAAAAGTGCATTGAGAGTAGTGTTGAGGCACTATTCTCAATATATAATCACGCACTATTCTGAATGTAAATTCTAGAGCATAAAAGGTCGCTCGTTTTAACGTTATTACTCCCGTCTTCGCAGCTCTTCAATCGTAGCTAATGTTCGGATCAGTTATTCCACTTAGAGATAATTGGTTTCAACTCTAGATGGCGCTATTATTTGGTATCGCGTGATTTGGTATTGTCTATCTGTCTCTTATTGATGCTGTTGTCTAAACGGATGAACCACTGTTTTTCTTAGTATGATTTACTTTTCTGCCACGTTAAAAAACGACCCTGGTGTCTAACTCTATCCCGTGGGGAGGCATTGTAAATAGGAAACGGCTGAGACATGAGCAAAAATTCAAACGAACTTTTTTTGCATTTTATCCAAGTGATACATTTCATAGTTGGGACTATCTAAATAACTTTCCATTTCTGTTCTTTTAAGCAATTTTATTTCTTTGTGTAATAACATTTTTCTGTTGTATTTCTCATTTAGGATTAAATTTTACGTTCTTTGTGCAAATTTTCATGTACCTTCGTATCTATTCTGTAACGTGAGTTGTAAAATCGAGTCAGCATACGTCGAAACGTCGAAAAGCTGTACATAGACGTTGACTATATTATGATAACAAACTGTTTCCTTTTATATTTTTTTCCTCACACAAAAAGTGTTGGCAGACGCGAAGAGAATAAAATATTCACCAAAACTTGTGCAACCAACAGAATATATATTGCACTAGTGAGTGTATAAGCAACGTCAACGTTTTGGGATGTGAGAAATTGTGGACAGAAATCTGGAGACACGTTTTTTGTTTGTTTGATTTTAATTTAGTCGAACTTCTCAGAAATCAAGTCCCCCCCCTCTCTGCTTGGAGCTAACACTTGATCTCTATATGAGATACATAGATATTCGAATATTCCATTAAAGTTCGCTTAGTTAGTAAAGAAGTTAAGAACATACTTTTCCTCTCCTCCAAATGGCTATTTAAATATGTTATAGTATATCTTTCTTGTGGTCTCTTGGTCTTACTGGATTCCAAGACAAGACTTCATCTGGTCTATTGGAATATCCGGCTCCGTGCTGTTACTTGGAGAAAGTGCACTATTCTATGTAAAATCAGTATGAGTTAGCTATAGCGAGATTTTATTTAGGTCGCGAATACTATGTGATTTTGAATATTTAGTCAGGGTTTATTTCTAGGGAAAAGTATCCTCATGCCAGGTTTTTCTGGCAAACCCCTGCAGAGAGAGAGAGAGAGAGAGAGAGGTCTTAGCCACTCGAGGATGTCAAGTAGACATTCAAGTTCTTTTTATAATTTTCTTATCATTTTGTTTAAGTTGACGATGTAGCATTCTATCGGATTCTACCCGATAAGAGATCTTTTTAAGATTCTAATGATTCCTTTAAGTGCAATTGTTTGAATCTCTCTTGCACTTGGTTCACCGGATATATTTTTCAGGTCGTTTTCGAAATTCTTTTTCATGAGTCCAGTTGCTCCTTTAATTACTGGAACGATTGAAATCTTCCTAAGATTCCAGTTTCTTTTTATGTCGTACTTATGCCTTTGGCATTTCGCCACTTTTTCCCTCTCAGCTCCGCCTACCTCCGCATCACTGTGGACACCAACCTCTATTAAGGATCCCCCTTCCTCCCTACTGTCCCATATCATTGTCAGGTTTAATAGCTCCGTTTTCTAGGTATGTAGCGGTAGGAATTGGACTGTCATAGTAGATGGTGCATGACTTATATCCGACTGGTATATGTTTCAAGGACTTCGATATTTAATTTTTTTACAGATGGTCCAGTGGAGATATTTCCACACTCCACCGTGTCAATTTGTATTGTAGCCGTCTCCCAGCAGAACCTTACAGTTGAATATAAGGTGTCTCACACTCTCTACTTCTGTGTGGCAGAACCTGCACTTATTGTCATTGTTGAGACCACTCACGGGTGTATTTAAATATGATCATCGAATGGATATTAGCGAAACAATATGGGTGCATATACACTTCGCAAATAATAATAAAAAATAGATCTTGAGAGTTTTTCCTTTTCATTCTTCACCACAAACAACTCATATTTAATAAACAAAAACGTCAAGAATGAGAGTTCATATAGAAACGTTGTTTTAATTTGAATAAGATAAAATACGCATCAAGTGCGTTTGAAAGCCAAATCACAACGTAATATTAGGAAAATAAACAAATATTTTACTTGTTTGAAATTTATCACAAATATATTTCAGAGGTAGACTTCATCTTCAGTGTGTTGTGTTTTTTTTTCTTTTCTTCTTCCTTGCCATGTTGTAAAGTTTGAGAAAGAAGTCTGTTTGTAAGGAGCCGCGCGTAGTATCTAGCGGTTGTATTTTGAAATGTTTGAACTGTGCGTAGGCAACGCGAGAATAACGTCAAGAGTGAGAGTTCATATAGAAACGTTGTTTTAATTCGAATAAAATAAAATACGCATCAATTGCGCTTGAAATCCAAATAAAAATGTATTTAGTATAAATCGGGCACTTTTTCGTTAATATTTAATAATTATCAGATGTTTTGCGGATCAACTTTTTTTCTGTGTGATTTGAAGTTGTTTGAAGAAGAAATTTTAATTTTGCTGATCAGTAAGAATTAAATGACTGTTATCCTTCCTTTGTTCTCCATTATTGTGTGACGTGAAAATAAAGTAAGATTAGTAAGTTATTGTGTGACGTGAAAATAAAGTAAGATTAGTAAGATTGGCCGATGGTAAATCAAGCAGTTCTAATAAACATTGTTCAGTAAAAAAAAAAAAAACTGATCCTTACAAATCGGCTCAACTTTTGCTAACATTCAATAAACTAAGCTGCGCTCGATAAATGTTTACCTTTCACCTTATTTAACAGAATGTTTTTCGTCGGTATCTTTTTTATCAACTATAGGTTCCAAAACTATTCGACACCAAATTGCACTCTTAAGATACCAGGTGTTTCTTGGGGGGTATAGTAATTGCTACTGGTGCTACCATTACTGTTAATACTAAAAACAATAAGCACTTATAGGTTCCAAACCTATTGGATAAAATTGCACCAAATGTGCAAGAAGATTCCTTGGTGGACTGGATTTGATAAGATGAGACAATGCGATACTACTTCTGTTAAGAATAAACACTTAGATGTAAAAAAAAAAAAAGCGTTGATTAAACTGACATCAAATTTAGCAGGACATAAAATGTGCGGTATAGGAAAGTTATACTACTGATAATAATAATAATAAATAGTAGAGGAAGAGGAGGAAGAAGATAAAGATAATCTATATAATATTCTGCTTGTCCCGTCTTTAGTTAGTCCGTACGTTACTTTTTGAAAATGCGACATGCAATTTTATAGGATAAACTGCTTCAAAAAAAAAAAAAAAAAAAAAATGGCTAAATTCGTGAAATTTGGCTTTAAAAAGGCCAATCTGGCAATCCTGGACAAGAATATGAGAATGATCTTTTGTTGTAGCCTTGATTCGAATATCGTTATAATAATATATGACCATTGTTTTTACGGTATGAAAAAAGAACGTAGCAATTTCGACGTTCTTCACCGAAGAAAGAAGTCAACGGAACGTGACGTAAAAATGGAGAACATTCGAAAGAAACATGAAAAAAAAAAAAAAAATAAATAAATAAAAATATAAAAAACTTGCAGAAAATGTTTGATTGAAGGAATAAATTAAAGATTGTCTCTTACAATATGATTTTATTATTTGTATTGAACTATGTAGCACAATATTACTGAGTATGTATTATTACTTATATCATTTGCATCCGTTCTAAATATACAATAAACACTAATTTCATAAAAATGTTAAACACATTTGCTGCATGTGAATAGTTTTTTTTCTGCCCCAAAACTATTTTCTTTGGGCTATTCATAAAATACCAGCTTTATCAAGACATATTTTTTAATTATATGCATTTCATATTCCGTGGACTTTCCACGGTTCTTGCTAGTTTATATAATATAATAATGATGATTTCATGTTCCTACGTAAGTCATCACTCTCAAAACTTTTTTGTTTTGTTTGTTTTAAAGGTGAAATCGCTCAATCACTGAAGTTGTTAAAAATAATGTACTGATGTTGCTATTGTTTCGAACGTGAAACGCGATCTAAAATACATTTTTTTTTTTTTTTTTTTTTTTTTTTTTTGCATCCGGACTAGAACCAAAATGTAGACTTAGTGGAGTTCACATGGACGATAGAAAAACGCTTCTAATTTAAGCAGAAGCAGTACGACGTTCAACAATCAAATATTATAGATACTACTAACACCCCGCCTCGGGGCAGTAATTAATCTAACTGTAGCTTTCTTTACAGATAAACAAATAAACAATTTTTATTTTACATTTATTTGATAGTGATTTGATGAAAAACACACAAACAAACAAACAAACAAAAAAACATTGTCACGAGGTTATTTGATATATCCCAATGTTGATGAAATTTACTGTGTATATATTAATTCGAAAAAAAAAAGTTATTTATGTGGTCTTTTCGATAAGTGAATGGAATTTTTTATATAAGCATAAAAATAATTCTTCATCAAAAACTGGTTATATATATATATATATATATATATATATATATATATATATATATATATATATAGTAATTGTCTGCATTTTTTAGATGAGGTGTTTTCATTGATTGAGATTGTCGGACTGACTTCCTCATTTTGGTTGTTATCGTCACAACGTTTCGGCCGTTTTGCCTGAACGAAGGCAGTAAAAAGTAACATTCAAAACAGAGAATCAGCAACTATGTCCCAGAGCCTAGCTGGAGTCCGAACACGGTACCCTCGTAATAATAATAAAGGGTTGGGTTCGAGACTCCTAACAAACGATTCCCCAGTTCGATACAAAACACCTGATGAAGGCTGGAGGGCAAAACGGCCGAAACGTTGTGACGATAACAACCAAGATGAGGAAGCCAGTCCGACAATCAATCAATATATATATATATATATATATATATATATATATATATATATATATATATATATATATTATTTTTAAAATATAATTATCCACTGACACGTGTTTCGTCTACGACTCATCAAAGTGGCTGAATCTAATGAGTCGTAGATGACGAAACACGTGTCAGTGGATATTTATATTTTAAAAATGAGAGAGAATGTCTATAAAATGTCATTACTTATAAACTATAAATGTTCGTATACCCAACAGTCTAAGAGGATCGATAACTCAGCTGAATGTTCGAATCGGTAAGGTCAGCTCTGCCATCGTCCTCGTTGCTGCTTAACAATCAAAGGAGGATGGAGCAAGGAAATGAGAAGACATAGGATTTTAGTTTCATTTAGTCTGTTTTTACGGCACATCAATCCTTTTGGGGGTTAAGTTAAATACGACACATATCCTAAACGATCCGTTGCATACGATTATTTGTACGGTCGTTGCTATTTTGCCCACCTGATGGATGTGTCAGCTCATACCTTTCCTGACGTAAATGAATGCAATACATCTGATATGCCTTGAAGATGGAAGTTTCAATAATCCATAGTTGTATCCATTATAATAAACAGATAAAAGGAGCAACGAAGGCAAGACGAAGAAAAAAAGGATAAGAAAGAAGAACAAGTAGAAGAATAAGAAAGAAAAGAAAAAAAGAAAAAGAAGAAATGATGGAAGAAGAAAATGAACGGACTCATATATATATATATATATATATATATATATATATATATATATATATATATATTAGTAATGTGATTGATAATTTAAAATTCAAATTAAAGATTTTGACATATAGTTTTTTTTAAACAAAGTCTCCTCATCAGCAAAAGTATTTGGTGTTTTTTATATATATATATATATATATATATAAAAGACACCATAAATAAACCTAGCATTTTTTAAGTAAGACAGATGTATCTTTTAATTGTATATAATAATAATTATAATATAATTTTAATTATATATATATATATATATATATATATATATATATATATATATATATATATATATTGAACCCGTTCATTTTCTTCTTCCATCTTTTCTTCTTTTTCGTTTTTTTTTCTTTCTTATTGCTGAGTAATCTCAACCAGATGTAAAAGCTCGATAAAACCAAATAGGATATCTCCTATTTGGTTTTATCGAGCTTTTACATCTGGTTGAGATTACTTTATAAATATTAATTCTTTAATATTTATAATATACTTTAGTTTTACCATCTTGGATCATTTTGGTAAATTTAATTGTAAATTTTATTATATATATATATTTCTTGAAAAAAGTTTCTGCCTGAATAGAAAAAATATTCAACAAAATGTTTCACCGGAAAATTATTTTACTTAAAACTATTGATTAATATTAAACTATGCAAAGAAGATACTAGAATAAAAAAAAAACAACTATTTTATTTATTAAAAACTATTTCATTTATTAATCAGATGTGCCTTATGCACTAATAAAAATGCAATTGGCATTTTCTAGATTTTAAATACAATATTTCTCATTATAAAAACGATTATATTAATTATAATTTGTTGACAGGAGAAATAAAATTAATTGCATATAAAACATTAGAAAAAATGCAAAATTATCTAATTAATTGGCAAATTATGTAAATAAATTTTGTAAAAAATGATTATTTAGTAAATTGGTCTGAAATTATATTTGATTTTGAAAGAAAAAACATGGATTGAAAAATTGTAAATCAATAAATTGTCATTGAAAAAAAAATTGGGTTTATTTTAATTTGCAAAAGAAAAAACGACGACTAAAAAATCCCAAATCATTCAATTATACATAAATTTTGTCATTATAAAAATTATTTATGTATATTCAACATAATTTATACAATTTAATTTTAATGAAATGAAACACATTTTTTCTCATTAATATTACTAAAATAAAACAATAATCGTTTTTATGACAATATATTGATAATTCGCTGATTAGAGATTTTTAGCAATGTTGTTTTTTTTTTTCTTTTGCAAATAAAAATTAATTCAATAATGGTATTTTTATGACGACAAAATTTATTGATAATTTACTGATTTTAGATTTTTCTCACGATTTCAAATTTTTGATTGAAACAATGAGAAATATCAAATATTTCAATGGGAAAAGAATGTTTATATGAATCGTCACAAAGAGAAAGCGGGACAGTCGGTCAAAGAGAAGCAAGACTGCTAAATTTCTTCACCACTAACATCCGACCCAACTACGCACCAACCTTACGCGTTTTCAGAAATGTTAGAACACCAATAATAGCTTACATAACATATGCTCTTCTACACGCAGCGCCTGTTATTCACAAATGGTCAACTATTTGATCCTGAATCGGCTCAACGTTGCTTAACTTCGGTGATCTAACGAGAACCGGTTTGTTAACGTGATTATACAGCATATGGACAAGGTACGTTCACGGTTAATATGATTTCGGATTTTGTCTCAAAACTCATTAGAATATCGACTATTGGTTTCGGCATCATTTTTTTTTATGTTATATCGCCTTCCTCCCCCCCCCCCAAAAAAAGAAAAAAAAAGTTTAACATTCGGACTAACCTAGTCTTACAAGAAAGCAGTCAATAGTTTACGTAAGGACTAGCTAAGGGGGAAACAAGTCCCGCTGGAACCATCCGTACATAACTCTGTACCCACTGGCTAAAAGATTGACCATCCAACTTTTTTTCTACTTGGGAGTTACCGCTTGTCAAGGCTCGAGGGTCACGCTAGGATAAAGGTTAATGAGTGTTAGGTGGACAATGTCGTGATGGTCAGTAACGGTGGAATTGGGTAGGATTTAATTATATAAAAGGACGGCTGAACAAGAACTTATTTACATTAGACTTGAAAGCGACCATGCTATAATCAGCTGAGAATCAGCCCCACATTATTTTCTTCCACTCACGGACAGTTCTAAGGAAGAAACTTTGCTCATATTATTTCCGTTTAGTTTTATTTAGAGGGAAGTTAACCGATGAACAGTCACGTATAGAGAAACACGGATGCGTCCAAAATCAATCGAAAAAATAGTTTACATCTCACCGATAAATGATACAGGTTCCATTTTCCCACATGCGCAAAGTTGTGTCACATTTCGAGCGCGTAACCTTTCTGCGCTCGCTCGTGTTATATCTGTACGAATATTATTGTAGAGCTGTCCAGTTTGTTGCTGAAATGTGTGTTACGGTCAAACTGTCAAATAAGTTACTGCGGCTTGCGGCTATCCTGAAGATTTCAAGCTGGGCTGATTGAGGTCGAGCGGAAACACCCGCGCATCCCCGGTAACAAGATAAAAGCTTCCACTGACCTTCTGCGCGGACAAGTCGTGGGAGGTCAATCATCGTGGCGGGAGCCTAAAATTTTATAATGGTCATATTTTGTATTTCATCGTGTTCGTGCTTTGAACATCACGCATCTGAAAGAGGACGCAGAACTTTAATTTTTGAAAGAAACATTGTATTATTTGATCGGATACTTTTAATCATGGGCGCTTTCTTATGATATAGAAAAAATATCACTCATCAGTGACAAATATATGTTCCTAAAAAACAATTGGAAAGTTTTCTTATTGTAAAAGAAAGGATTCAGAACTATTGTTATTTCGAATTATATTACATTTTTCGAACAAAGCGTCCGTGATTGAAAATGTCCAATCAAATGATACAATGTTTCTATTGAACTGCGAAGTGTACAATTGAACGGAATAAAGTTATGCGTCCATTTATATGTCTGATGTTCAAAGAAGGAACATGACAAAATACAGTGCCGGCAAAAAGAAAGTCCGCGCTTGTAATTTTTTCAAAAACTGCAAATTTAAGCTAAATTTTATGTAACTGTTTAAACAACCTATGCCTCATTTGATTCGCCTTTTATTCCTCTATAACTTTACCTGTTCACATTTGACTTTTAATTGAAATATTCTAGTGTTCACGTAGATTTATAAAAATAACTTCAAATTGAGGTGGCAAAAAGATAGTCCGCAGCAACAAAATCGCTTAAACCAGCTTAAATTATCGCCCCTAAATCAGTTTAAAATATCCACCAAAAGGCAACAAAGCATCTCTAATCGTACATCTGGTCGTACAAGCATTACTTCTAACAGGGAAGACAATGCTATCAAGATCCGCAGCCTAAGAAACAGATTTAAAACGGCTCACCAAATCCAACAACAGTGTAATATTTTTAAAAAGTGCTCTCTTTCTACTGTCAAGAACAGATTAAAGAAATTTAATTTGCGAGGATATGTTGCAAGCCGCAAACCAATGGTGTCTGTACAGAACAGAAAGCGCCGTCTGGATTCGTCAGATGCAATGAAGATCATGACTCTTCATATTGGTCAAAAGTCCTTTTTAGAGACGAAAGCAAGTTCAATAGGCTAGGCAGTGATGGTAGGCAGTACGTCCGTCGGAGGAAAGACGAAGAATTTAATCCTAGGTACTCAGTTTCAACGCTGCTAGGTGGTGGGGGCTCAGTTTTGGTGTGGAGCATTATTAATACCAATGGTCCAGGGCCTATAATTCGCTTGTAAGTTCAAATTAATTCGATCAAGTACGTTAATATGCTGACTGAGCATTTTCTACCCTACTTTGGTCGGAATTTGGATGATAATCTCATTTTCATGTAAGATAATGCTCCCATTCACACAGCTGGAAAAGCATGATATTCCGTGTTTGGATTGGCCTGCACAATCTCCAGACCTTAATCCTATCGAAAACGTATGGCATTACATCAAGCAACAGCTACGCAATGATAAAATTTCAAATTTGGAATAACTTTGGACCAAAATTAAAGAAAAGTTGAATGCCCTTTCCCCGGAGTATTGCTGCAGTCTAATTCAAGGCATTCCCAAAAGATTGCAGGCTGTCAAATTGCAGAAGGGCTATGCTACTAAATATTAACTAGTTCATACCCATGATAGGCTACTTCTGTCAAAGGAGACATTATATTTTATACGTAATTTCTATATATAGCATTCTTCAAACCACATCTACATTGATTGAGTTACGGTCATTAGCCTATCACATTAAATTAAATCTATTTAAATAATTAGCTCGATGATATTACTTAATCGACATAATAGCTTTGTTTCAACTGTACTAATTAAAAATATTTGATGATTTAGTTTATTTTCATTTCAATTTATATTTGATTTAACTTATTTTATCTGAAATCTGAAACCGTTTAATTTTCAAACCAGAAAACCAAAGGGGAAATAACTGTGATAGTTTAATTGAAAAATTGTTTTAAATGGAGCTCGTTATTAAATATTTTCTGCAATAGATTTGTTTTCATTTCGATATATTCTTCTAAGCTGAATTATTATTTTTATTTTTAATTCGGAGGAAATTTTTTCGATTATTAATTTTTAAGTAACCTTTTTTTATTTGTTAGAGAAAAAGAATTAAAAATAATGTCCTCATTTACTTGCATCCCCACGAGGGCAGAGTTAGTCAGACACAGGGCCAATTTTCCATGTGAGCAAAATCCATCAACCCATACATTATCTGCTCCTTTTTTTGTTTATAAAATTTAATCAGTGTTGCCCAGGATTTATTATAATTATTTTCCCATAGCAAGTCTGTTTAATTGCCCGCGAAACAGATTTTGTTTATAATTATTTAATATCTTAAATCAAAAATGGTCAATTTTTACGACGTGACCCAGCGTCGTTTAACCCCTAAAAAAATAAGACCTACTTTTTGTGGGCCTAATACGTTTAAACAGTCTTTATGAATAATATGAAAGAAGAAATTTTGAAAAAAAAAGAAAGAAAATTAACATTTTAGCGTAGGGGATCACTTTTCTATATAAATTTAACGTAAAATGAGCACCCACTTTTTGGCCACAAAGCGTTCGAGACGTCATCTGTAGCATTTTTTCAAGTTTGGAGATCGAGGGGGGTGGGGCAAAACATGACAAATACAATTTTTTTGTTTTTTTGGTGGTGGGAGCGGGGATTACATTTGAAACATAAAATAACGATAGATGTAATTAATTTTATGAGACCATTGTGTACTTTCACCTAACAATTTTATAAACAGAACGAACCCCCAAAATATTACAAATTCAATTTTTGGGGGTGTGGTGAGGGTGGATTACATTAGCAATATAAAATGACGAAAAATTTAATTTAATTGTTTTTGGAAGATCTTGTTTTTTTTTTGCGATCGCACGGGCATTCGCTGCTATTTTTATTGAAACAAAAGTTGTAATGATTTATTTTTAATTATTTTTTTTGGGGGGGGGGGGAGGAGTTTTCTTTCCAGTGCTCAATATCCGGAGAATAGTTTCTTCTCTTTGTAGCACTTCTGCCGAAATATCTGGTGAAGAGGGTATCATGTACTTCTTTTTCTAGCGATTACATTTACATGTTTTCATCCGTTCTTTTTTTGTTTATTTTTGTTGTGGGGATATCCACGTTGCCCATGATGAAAATCATTAGTATACAGGTGTGTTTCAAATGGAACTTCATCTCAACCCAGGCAACGCTGGGTACCCATGCTAGTATACCATAATAAAGCCGTATTCCTGTTTGTTTGTTCACATAACGTCATAGTAGATGATGTATATATATATATATATATATATATATATTATGTGCAGTATACGTCATATATAGCATAAGATCACATCATAGCAAATGATGTCATAGCAGGTAACGTCATGTATGATACCGCCATTGTGACGTTATATGTGATATAATATATGCCGTCTTAGCAAAAAGCGTTTATTTATAAGATGTAAAACCCTATTCCTAAGTTTTGTTTTTTACCATTGGGTTGAACGGGGAGGATGAAGCAGATTATTTTTCTATCTCGATTACTAGATCTATATTGTTTCTATTGTACTTAATATCGGCATTTTTGTATGCATTATTGTTTAGTGATCGACGTGTAGTAAACTCAAGGAAAATGAGGCATACATCCTACTCAAGGATCACAAATCAGAATTCCTGAAAAAAAACAGTAACCAGATTAATTAACCCTACTGGATAGGAAATTGGGAAAATCAGCAAAAGAATTGTGGAAAAAAATCTTCAACCTCAAACTTAAAGCGAAATAAAACTTCAACCAATGAATTGGGCACGATCAACTGGTTCACCAATATTGCTGATGAGAAAAAAATGTTCCTTCGTACAATTCTACAATATGGGCTACTATCCGTTGATCACTAAGAAGCTCTTCATGAAAACAACTGAGTTTGCCCAAAACTCCACTAATATCCCAGAGGGTGATATCGATATAGTAATAAAAAGCCATACTACGGTACTTATCAGTAACGGTGAGCAATGGGCAAAAAATAGCCAAAATAGCTTCGTTGACTAAGTCATGGGATCCCTGGACTCGGCAGAAGCTACAGACCTTGTCGGATTATTCATACTACATAACATTAACTTAACTAGCGACATGAAAATTGAAGATATAGATTTATATAGGGACGACGCCCTGATGATAGTTAAGGACGCTACAAGCATAAAATGTGATGGACTTAGAAGAAAAATACATAAGGATATGAAAATTTTGGGCCTTAAGGTATAAATTACCAGCAATATTAAGCAAGCCACATTTCTAGACGTCACCTTTGATTTAGCAACGAAAAGCTAGAGATTTTTGTTGTATAAACGTTGATCAATTGTTGATGCTTTTGTAATGTTCGTCTGGATATAAAACTTGATGTTCGGCTCTACACAATAACGCCAAACAGAAACTTATATAATAAATCAAATAACGTTAATCAAACATGTTGAATAAATTAATTCAAACTTTAAACAGATGCTTTAATCGTATACAATTTGATAAAAACATTCAAAGCAAATTCGATTTATTGAAGTTTATGTAATTTGCCTCCAAACTTCAGGTGGACACTATCCATATATATATATATATATATATATATATATATATATATATATATATATATATATATATATATATATATATAATGTGTGTGTGTGTGTGATTTGCTTCAAAACTTCAGGTGGACACTATTCATATATATATATATATATATATATATATATATATATATATATATATATACGTATATATATATATAATTTTGTATAGAACTTTCTTATGATGATAGGGTGCAGCTAACAAAGTGTTATAGCCTCCGTTCGATGCAAAGTTAAGAATTAATAGTGATTAGTATTTAATGCAAAGTAAGCACAAATTTAATTATTTTCATAGATTCATATATATATATATATATATATATATATAATATATAATAATAATAATAATAATAATAATAATAATTATTATTATTATTATTATTACCTACAGACATTAGTCGGGAATTGTCAGTGCAGGAAGTTATTATTACAGTCGGCCACGAAGCTATCTCTAACTACATTAACAAGGATGAAAATCACATGGTCAACGTTAACCGCGAGAAATATAGTTTAAATTAACGTTTATATAAATGTCTAGAAGGCTAGAGTGATCTTATGATTATAACATTATAATCTGCACCTTAATTGACCAAGTTTAATCTCAACTAAGAGTGCTCAACAATAAGAACCAAGTTCTTAAAGTGGCTGAAGTATGCAGCCAACAGAGAGAGCTGGAAAAGAAAAATATACGAAAACACCGAAATCTCCGAAAACAACAGATGACAAAAAGAAGAAACAAAAAGAGTCCAAAGAAAAATCTGGAGGCCAACAACTTATAAACTCTCATACTAACCTCTGTGGCGGTTGAGGCCGCCTCTTGCGTGCACAGGTATATCTTGTTTCACATCGTAGGAAGTGTCAATGAGCAAAGTGTGTACTCGTATCCGAGTTTTGTGAACGACTACACACACACACACACACACACACACACACACACACACACACACACACACACACGCACACACACATATTTATATAGATGAGAGTCGTTTTAAAAGTAAAGCCTCTTATTTTTCTTTTATCTGAAAAATTTGAAGAGCTACAAAGAAGGGAGTAGTCACATTAAAATGAGTGACCTTTTATGATCCATTTTTTTAAACATTGTCACCACTATTTTCAAGGCACTTTTCTCAGGAATTCAATGACTTTGCTTCTGGCGCACATCTATGATTGGTGTTGATTTCCTAGAGTCTCGCACTATCATTTGCAGGAAAGAAATAGTTATGAATGCATACGTTCAGTCATCATAACAATGCTCTCTGCTCGATTCGGGCGGAAAAAATAGGAGGCATCACTTTTGGAACACCTCTCGTTTTATATATATATATATATATATATATATATATATATATATATATAACTACTTCATTTACTCACACAAATTTAATATACGAAAGTATAGATTTATGCGTAAACTTTAAGTATTTACTTCAAAAGTGCTCAATACGTAGGTAGAGCTAGTTAGTAATTTATAAAATATATATGGCGATTAAGCTACACTGAATATTCTGCGTTTCATCCACTGTAGGATTCGTCAGGCTTATGCGCGAATTTTGTGGTTGCTTCTTGTTTTTATATATGTTGAGGATTTCAAGTTAGCCAATCAGCTTTCTAGTATCCACCTCCTATCAGCCAATGGGCATGCATTTTATCGAACAAAGGATCTGTTTTAGAACTAGGTTAGTGGTTTAAAGTGGATCTTTCCCTCCTTTTTTATATATATATATATGAATATACCTATGTGTATTTTTTTTTAATATATGAATATACCTATGTGTACACACACACATACACACATATATACATATATATATACATATATGTGTGATCGTTTATGTATATTCATGTTTATTTAATTTATTTATTTGTTTGTTTTCTATTGTTATCGTTAGTTTTAAAGCTATTTTGTATCGCTATCCTAGAGTAAGTTTTATTTTGTGAACACAGTTGTTTGCTATTTCTCGTCTACAGTTTAATAGATTTTGAGGTTCTTTAAAGTACAGGATAGCAAATTTTTCATGGAGGCATAATTTACATGGGTCGTCTAGATGTCTGCACGTGGTAGCTTGTCTCATTATTTTCCATTCGACTACCGGCGAATGTCCTCTTTCTTTGAGTTCCCAGTATTTATTCGCTAGTGTTGTTTTTATACGGTGTTTTTTATTTATAAATTTATAAATAAATAAAAAAAAAAATTATAAATAAATAAAAAAATAAAAAAAAAATAAATAAATAAAAAAACACCGTATAAAAACAACACTAGCGAATAAATACTGGGTACTCAAAGAAAGAGGACATTCGCCGGTAAGCTGATTGGTTAACTAGAAATCTTCAACATATATAAAAACAAGAAGCAACCACAAAATTCGCGCATAAGCCTGACGAATCCTACAGTGGATGAAACGCAGAATATTCAGTGTAGCTTAATCGCCATATATATTTTATAAATTACTATATATATATATATATATATATATATATATATATATATATATATATATATATAATTCTCTTACTCTGTCTCTCTGTTTGTCTCTCTGTCCATTCTACTATTTCCCAGAAACCACTGTTCCGATCCGGATAAAAATTTGTATAGACATTTGTTATGATAATAAGGTGCAGCGCTAAGTGTTAAAGCATCCGTCCGATGCAAAGTTAAGAATTAATAGGAATTAATATTGATTAGTATTTAATGCAAAGTAAGCACAAATTTATTTTCAACTATCAATTTGCCATATAGCACTCATTTTAAGTCAACGGGCTATAACTTTTGCCCATTATTAACGGGCTAAAATGTCTAGCATATATATATATATATATATATATATATATATATATATATATATATATATATATAAAGCTGAATGTGTGTGTGTATGTGTGTGTGTGTGTGTGTGTGTCTGGTCACGAATAGGCATCTATATGGTTGACTATTTTAAAAAACTGATTACATATAATGATAGAAGATGTATCGAGGATCAGGAATAGTTATGTTTGATCTGGCAGAACGGTAGTTCATAAAAATTGTGGGGTCTGCGTTCGCGCCTGGCCCTCAAAGTATGGAAAAAAATGGGGGAAAAAACCGGTTACAACTGTTTTTAATATAGATGTACACAAGAATAATTTGATAAGTATGTTTCAACTTAAATAGGGATGGTATAATAAAATTGTGGGGGCCTGCGTTCGCGCCTGTACTCCATGGAAATATGGCACAAACTTTATCAAAGAGTTTTCATATCTATTTGCGTAAGTATACTTTGATAATTATGTTTCAGTTTGAAGAAATATGGTATAATAAAATTATTGGGTGTTCGTTCGCGCCTGACCTCCATTGAATGTAAATATGTCACAAAGTTAAACAAGGTTTTTTAAAAGAGGTGAGGGTCCACAATAACACCTTAACTTTAATCTTGATTCACGTTAGTTTTTATTTATTTTTTTTAGGTGAATCATATTGTGTCGAATAAATTCACCTCATAAATTCACGTTCTTATTAAAGTGAAAGCCAAAAATAAAAAGAAAAGTCGGAACTTTAGACAATTCTCGACACAAATTTTGCATAACTCTGTTGTTTTCCTTTTCCACTTGCACGTGGAACTCTTTCGAAAATAGATAAATAGATAAATAATTAAGAATAAGAACGTTACTTGTTATCGTGTCAAAATCCTGCTCACGTGATTACGCGTCTTTTTAAAAACATGTACATAACCCTTTATTTTTATTTCTATATCTGTTTAAGTTTTTTTTGTCAGTGTACTAGAAGGAATTCAGTTGATTACAACCCTTTCTGCGTGTTCTTTACATTACAATAGTACAACCCTGAATCCGACGGCGTAATACTACACCGTTCAATACTGTAAAACTGAAACGAAGCTGTTCTGCTTGAAAAGGCCGCCATTTTCTTCTTATTCATATTTATATCGATTCTTTGCTTTAAAAAACTAAAGTAATTATGTGTTTACTTTTTTAATATCCCATTTTGCTGTTTCGGATTATTTTACTAAAGTAAGTAAAGCTTCATTATTTTTTAAAACTGTTTTTGTTTCTTTGTTTTTCGATATTTCGTCGATATTATTTAGTAAGAGTGTTTAGCAGAAAAGCCAACAAACGACTACCCGAAAAAATAAATATACAAGAAATAAATGTTACCATAGTCAATAAAAGTTCAGTTGATGTTTTTTTTTGTTTTGAAATAGTTTTTAAAGTTCTTTACTTGAAATAATTTCAGCGAACCGAAATTAAAACGAAATTTGAGGCGATAACTACTTAAATGAATTTTTATATAAACTACACCTGCTATAATTGAATATTCCTGAAGCACAAAATAACGGAAAACATTAAAATATGCTTATAAATATTCTTTACGTTGACGGAACTCTCTTAAATTGTTAACACAGAATGCTCAGGTGCCCCTCCTTCAAATTGAAAACGGGGCTCTCCATTTCAAAGTCGCTGCCATTTTGATTTTTTTTTAAAACCGGTTCGTGAATTAAAAAAAAATTTTTTTTTTTACAAACTAGTTAAAAATACAAACCAATGAACTTTTTTACCATAAAAGTAACTTTGTTGACTATGGTAACATTTATTTCTTGTATATTTATATTATTATATATATAACATTTTCTCTTTGTAAGGAAACATCATTTTGTTGGTCACTCGTGTCTACAAATGGAAACAAAGTTGATATAACAAAATATATTTTCGCGAAAATTATCTTTACTTTTATCATATTTTTGCTTAGGGTAAAATTTTTGAGTATCAAAACCTATCTCTTTACAACACCCTCCTTATCATAACCTATCATACTTTCATCAATCACAGTCCATTTTTTGTAGGCTGTTTTTGAACCAAGTCAACGGCGGGTACTTCTACTAGTATATATATGTGTGTGTGTGCGTGTGTGTGTGTGTGTGTGTGTGTGTTAAGAATCCACGTATTCTTCTAGAATAGTGATTTAAAGGTTATGAGGGTTTTTTGAAGCATGAAAAACGATGTTACTTTTTGTATTTAATATTTTTATTGTTATTTGTTATATTTCAAGCGGACCTTCGCTCTTGGTCACAAAAAAAAAATATCGAAATCATACGTTTTTTGTGACCAAGAGAGGTCGTCCGCTTGAAATATAACAAATAACAATAAAAATATTGAATACAAAAGTAACATCGTTTTTCACGCTTCAAAAAAACCTCATGACCTTTAAATATATATATATATATATATATATATATATATATATATATATATATATATATATATATATATATATATAATTGTAATAATGCGTTGTTTTAGCTTCAGACGTATATAATACGTATTTTATTTTATTCAAACTCAACTAGTGCTTCTAAGGAATAAAAATCTTAACGTGAATCCCACGTGACCAAACACACCGTTCCGACATTTAAAAAAACTACCGTAAAAACAACAAACGGACTTCTACTTGCTGATTCTCTGCTCCAACAACAACATGGCAAAAAAAAGAAAGAAAAACATACTGAAGATGAAGGTTTCCTTCGAAATACATTTATGAATTTCAATATAAATTTCAAACAAAATAAATGTTGTTTATTTTGTAATAATGCGTTATTTTGGCTTCAAACGTATATAATACGTATTTTATTATATATATATATATATATATATATATATATATATATATATATATATATATATCTGTGTGTGTGTGTGTGTGTGTGTGTGTGTGTGTGTTGTCTCAATTTGCAAAGAGAGCTCCACAATTATTTAAGCTCGCTTGGGTGGCCATGCCAACAAAGAGACACCCTTTGACACCAAACATTTCCAATCGATCGATGTAAAAAGTATTGCCAAAAAATCGATAAAGGTACCACCACATATCGACTAGATGCATCGACGGACACACGGACACATACCCGTCCAAGTGAGTACCCTGACTGATTTTGTCTCTCTATCGCTGTGTCCACCCCTGGGAACAGCTCACAGTTAAACGGAAAGAGATCGATGACTACAAAAGGATTTTGCTATCGATTTATAACGGAAAACCGGTCACGGATATGAAAGAATCGAACGGCGTAGGGTATATATAAATCATCACAAAGACTCCTATGCACTTTTTCATCTGAAAGTCTGCATGTACTTTTATGTGTTGCCGGGTGGCTGTACTTTATCGAAAATGCAACAGAACTCGCTGCAAGCTTATGAAATCTCCTGTGCATATATGCCCGGCCAAATTTATCGATTTCAGCGATCGACCAGCCAACCAATCGCATAGTTTAACTACGTCTCGGTTTATCTAAGCCCACGTCGATATATTGGTTCTCGCCAGATTATAAAAGTTAAGTAACGTTGAATTTTGTCAGAATTTAGATTGCCAACGCTTTGGGAAGACCAGGTGGCGTAAGTTTTACCGTATCAGGTTGGAGCAAAAGTATTTTGCCGGTTTGTAGAACAGATATTTTAAACCATTGTAATATATTTTATGCATAATGTTATTTAACATATCACCATGATTAATTTATGACTTTATATATATATATATATATATATATATATATATATATATATATATATATATATATATATATATATATATATATACTAGTAAAAGTACCCATCGTTGACTGGGTTCAAAAACAGCCTACAGAAAATGGACTTTGATTTATGAAAGTATGATAGGTTATGAAAAGGAAGGGTTAAAGAGATAGCTTCGAATTTGGTGGTATCAAAACCAAAGCAAAATATGATGAAAGTAAAAATAAAATAGATAAACCCCATAATTTATTATACAATATCTGTTCACACTGAAACACTTATCACAATATTCTGTGGATCTATATTAAAAAACCTTGTTAAACTTTGTGACATATTTCCATTTTATGGAGGTCAGGCGCGAACGAACACCCTATAATTTTATTATACCATATTTCTTCAAACTGAAACATAATTATCAAAGTGGGTTTGTATTACTGTACACATAGATTCGAAAAAGTTGTCAAAAAACAAATATATAAAAATAAATGTTATCAAAGGCAAGATAGATTACTTTTTTACCAAACTGGATATAATTTTCGTGTTTTTATTCAATTTAACATGTTTATTCAGCTAGAAAAGCATACAGTGTTTACCGATATATTGGAAAATTTAAAATGGCGGCCGACTCTCTCTTTAACACGGTAAGTTCGGAAAAAGGTGTAATAAATAATAAACTAGACAAAATACTGTTAGAAATTTGCTCAATATATGTTACCGTGACATAACTTGACATATATTTGGTGGTTTTTTAATAGCATTTTCTCTAGTTTATTATTTATAACACCTTTTCCCGAACTTACCGTGTTAAAGAGAGAGTCGGCCGCCATTCTGAATTTTCCAATACATCGGTAAACACTGTATGCTTTTTGAGCTGAATAAACATGTTAAATTGAATGAAAACACGAAGATTATATCCAGTTTGGTAGAAAAGTAATTTATCTTGCCTTTGATAACATTTATTTGTTATATATTTGTTTTTTGACAACTTTTTCGAATCTATGTGTACAGTAATACAAACCCATCAAAGTATACTTACGCAGATAGATATGAAAAGTCTTTATAAAAGTTTGTGCCTATTTCCATTCTATGGGGGCCAGGCGCGAACGCAGACACCACAATTTTATTATACCATATTAAGTTAAAACATACTTATCAAAGTATTATCATGTACATCTATATCAAAAACACTTGTAAACGTTTTTTTTTTAATTTTTTAATTTTTTATTTCCATACTTTGAGGGCCAGGCGCGAACGCAGATCCCACAATTTTAATGAACCACCATTCTGCCAGATCAAACATACCTATTCCTGATCCTCGATACATCTTCTATCATTATATGCAATCAGTTTTTTAAAATAGTCAACCATATAGGAGCCTATTCGTGGCCACACACACACACACACACACACACACACACACACACACACACACACACACACACATTCAGCTTTATATATATATATATATATATATATATATATATATATATATATATATATAAGCGTCGTTTCATAAGTAAAGACTCCCATTTTTTAAACTCAAAAGATAAAATTTGAAGAATTATGGAGACGAAGTGATACCAGTAAAACAAGCTTCAAAATTTATGTTTCTACATAGTCACAGACATTCTCAATTCACTTTTGCCTCTCGATGCCTCGGTCGTAAAAGTTCAGAGTGCACTTTGTCACTCACATCTGTCGTCACTTTCTAATCGAGTGTTTTTTTGGTTTTTTTTGTGAAAGTTTTGTCAGGGGGGCATGGATTGGAGTTCAGCCGAACACTTGCTATGAAAATAACGATAAAGCTAAGACAGGCTCGTAATGTCTCTTCTGTGGGAAAGAGCTTGAAGGGAAGTGAAAAGGGTATCACTCACCCGGTTTGGAAGCCGGTTTTGAACTCTATCAATGCACCGAGCATCTCTACACAGTCCCGTTTCACTTTATATTAATTCAAATACTGTCAAATATTTCTTAATGTTTGTAAGCATGTAAAAATTAATTCTCCTTTTCAAGCGTCGTAATCTAGTTTACATACTAGTGTCTGTACACATCGCAACACATTTGTAAATTAAGCGGCAGAATAATACATTTGTTTCCACAGAAGGACAAACCGATAAACTCATATAAGCAACAAAACTGATAGTTTACAAGAAAGAAAAGAATCACCAAATCGTAGAATTTGCCATTCCAGAAGTTCACATGATAGAGATCAAAAAGAGAGAGAGAGAGAGAAAAAAAAAAAAAAACGCAGCAAATGCACATGTAATGTTTCCAATAACAAATACAAGTTTTTATCCATACGTTCGGGGTCTTTATACGTGCGGGTTTTTTTTTTACGCGCTCTTCGCTTCTTTTCATTGTCACCGTTTCATTTAGTGATTGCTATAGAAATAAGTTTCTTTTCATGTAAAAAGACGACACAAGGAGACGTTTGTTGAGAGTTTTCTTCAAAATTTTATTTTAAGATAATTGACTCAGAAAAGAGAGGCTTATGTTATCAAAGCTAACTTTTTATAATTAAGTGAAGAAATCACCGATCTAGCTATCTTTTATTTTACGGAAATCGCCATAAACCACTTGATGTAACGAACTAAAAATAAATAAATATTACATTAAATAAATAGAAGACCAAAAACTAACCAACAATAAGTATTCGATGAATAGATTCTTTTCATGGAAGCAGAGAACACAAGGAGACGTTCGCTGAAGTTTTCTTGGATTTGGAGAGAATTGATTCAGGAGAAAGAGACTGATGGTATCATAGCTAGTTATTTATTTCTTAATTCTATTTTCTAAATTATGGAAGTGCGTGATGTACACGGACAGAAACGTCGAAGTAACATTCTACTTTGATTATTTCTGCATTATTGGAGCTAGTTTATTCGCACGGCTTCCACAGAGAGACAGATTTGAAAACCTTTGTTTCTCTCAACCCCAAAACGTGATGTCGTTCGTCATCATCCAACTGTATTTTGTCTACCGTTTCACTAGTCCCCCCACTGCCTCAACGTTACGTCACTCATCTTTCATTCAACTTTGAGAACGATTCTGGTTTATAGATCTGGGTTATCATGCACTCAGTGTGACCCTTGTCAAAATTCACACGGATTAACTTAATCACCACCGACGTAGTAGGTAACACGGGACTTGCAAGAGAAATGAAAGAACATTGCCCAGTGAGAAAGTCAATATAATATCAACAATCATAGAAACACTAGGAACGACCCTGTAAAAACGGAAAAGAAATTGAAATAAAAAAAGAAAGACTGAGACTGTATAAGAGACGCAATGATGGAAACATTTGAAATCTTAATCGAATACAGAATCCAACACATATAAACTATGAACACTAACAAACCACATGAAAATTGCAGCAAAAATACAAAAAATGTAATCTAAACTTTGTAAACTAGAATTTACAACGATTTATTATTCGACAAGGAACACAATTCCTTGTTCTTGGTCAACGAGAATATACTACTCTTAACTGACCTGAATACATTACTTTTTAAATACATTGATCTCAGAATACGGTGATCTTAGAATACATTAGCTCATAGAAATAAATTTCACAATGAAAGTTGGAACATTCTCCTAGAAGGGAATTCTACGGAAAGAAGGAAGCATTTCGCTCAGAAAACATCACTCCAAGAAAGGCATTACTTCCTTAAAATTATTACTCTTTTACAATGGTAATCCTCTGTATTTAACATGATTTAACCTCAGTCATTGCCTTTTGATATCTATTTGAGAATAAAAATAAAAATAAAAATAACGTTTTCATTTTGGAAAAATTAGACCAAGTAATACGGTTGAAGTAAATATCAGGGTATGATGTGACCAGCTGATTGGTTGGATCAAGACTCTCGAACCTCACATCTAGCCGAAGTAAGAGTGTTTCAAGTCACGTGACCATTTATGCAATCAGGCTATGGACCGCTCAACCATTCGTATTCCATCCGAAGACATCGCGCGTCGCCATCACGGCGAACAAGTGGACTCGTTTTCGGGGTGGGGAGGTAACCTTTTGCATTAGGCTTCAGTAGGTGAATGTGTGGCCACACTAACAGGATGAGTATAATAAAAACCTATGTGTAGTTAATTGTATATATAAATAAATAAAAATTCGTCCCGTCGCATAAAAATTAGTGAATAAAAAATGTGTCCTTTTCTGGGCCTCAAGCGAAACAATTTCAAATAGTGAAGGAAAGCGAGAAACCAAACAGCAAGTCAGACAAGCCGCACCGCTTGAAACGAACTAGGAAATAAATGCTCCACTCTACATCAAAAGTCACTAGTGGTTTTATTTTTGAGGTTATCATAAATGATAATAATTTATGCATACAAATTGAATGACTGACGTAATCCTCTAATTAAAAAACATTGGCGAAGCATTATTTTTTCCGTCAATTTTGACGGAGGGTGTACACTAGTATGTAATATTGATTGAAACTAATTTGGACACTTTTGTAAATCCAAACACTAATCGTAAATTATGTTTTAAAAATTCTTTTGTATTTTACAATTTTTTTTTCTTTTGTTTTATACGTTGATTGCTACATATTTTTTCACCAAATTATGTTTCTTGTTCTATATTTAATATTGGCTGTTAATAATTTACACTTTTTCGAAACTTAATCTGGGCTTAAACTGTAAAACATTATTTTTTAATAACACAAATATTGAGTTTCTATATTTTTTTATTAATACATTCTTAAACAGAAGAGAAACACTTTGCAGACGAAATTATTTTTATTGCTTTCTAACTGAAACAATACAATCAAAATGACTAAACAAGTTGTCGGACTAATTTTCCATCGCTTGTTTTAAAATGTGCTCTAATTGTAGCTGCATAAAAAATGATTGGGTGCTTGTCTAGAACCCCCCCCCTCTATAAAACAATAAATAAATAAACATCTGTATGATGTACATGATTTTTGGTGTACGATATTTTCATTCCGTACATCATTTTTCTTTATTTTTGTCTTTTTATAGGGGGGTTCTGGACAAGCGCCAATCATTGCTAATCATCATCATCATCATCATCATCATCATCATCATCATCCTCATCCTCATCCTCATCATCCTCATTATCATCATATCGTATGAATCCAAAGATTCTATTGTTGACATTGGTTTCCCCGATATTATTCTAGTCAGAATTTTTTCCTAGAAAAAATCGGGTACTTACGGGAGGGACCACGAAAAAAAGTTTCCAACATCCTAAATGAAAGTGATTTTTGTAGAACGAACTGGATTCGAACCTAGAACACTCATCGTTAACCACTAGACTTCCTATCGTGGCTAATGGATAAATGTAACGTAATTTTTTAAAAATGAACAAATTTGTTCGCTACTTATTTTGTGACGCTGTTATGACAAGTCATTCAATCATATTTGAAGGCAATATGACGTATACGGCTTCCAGTAGAATATATACATTTACAAGATTTGCAGTAAGAAAGCAAGGAGAATTTCCAAGGCTTGACAAGACCCCAACTGATGAGTTTGTAAGAATACCTTTTTCACTTGGGAAATATTTGACACAATGTCGGAAGATTGAGATTTAAAAAAATAAAATAAAATAAAATAGCAGCATACAAAAGGCGTGTTCACACTTTTTTTTACAAAATTTCCTGAGCAAATCTGTCGATAAGACAGTCTCGGGAAATTAAAAATTAACTAAACCTTTCTCAAAAATATATGGTAAAGCCTGAGAGGGTAGACTTTGACAGAACCAGACCTCAACCAGACAGAAGCATATAGACCATTTTGTTGGACTAATTGCCGAGGACGTACTCTCTACTATTATGAATAACACAACTCAGGTTGAATCGCTGGTTAAGTGAACTTGAAGAAAAAGCTTGAAAAGATTTCCCACTCTGTATTTTGCATTTAGCTATCGTTGGCTCATTCGTTGCACTGTCGTGGGCCAAAGCTAACAGAGTCTAAACCATTTCTAAAATGGCATTTTCTCTGTTGGCTGGAGTATCTTGTTAGTCGTGTGCAGTTCTAGGAGGTTTAACCCTTCCATGTTTTACCTTCTGTCTTTGAAAAGGGGGTTAATTTATTGCTCAACGTCTGAGGCGCCTGTACCAGAGGATACCGGCGGGTTTCGCAGACATTTTTGCAGATTGCTCCTCCTCGGGAGGCGATGTCTATTCAATCCCACTTTCCGATCCTTGTGTCACATCTTCAGCTGTCGTCGGCGCTTGTTTCACAATATTGTACAAGTGCTTACGTTCACACGTATTTTGCAAGCGTTAATACACCAACCTTTTTAGATTGTTTGCCACAAAAAGTTCTTAAAAAATCGATAGGACATAACCACATATCTGTTTAGATGCTGCGTCGGGCACACAGACACACGTAAATATCAACCGACGTGAGTACCCTGACTGATTCTGTCTCTCTATCGCTATGCTTAACCTCCCTAGGAGCAATTCGCAGTGCAACAGAAAGCGATCAATGACCACAAAAAGGACTTCTTTGCTATCGATTTTCGAGTACAAACGGCTCACAGCTTTGAAAGCAGACAAAAGTGGAGGGATTTATAAGCTGATCGCAAAGATTCGTGTGCACTTCTCCCCTCTAATAGTGTCTACGCACTTTTAGGTGCAGCAGGATGTCCGTGCTGCATCGAAATTGCAGGCATAGTTTGCTGCAAGCCTACGGAATCTCTTGTGCATGAATGCCCGGCCAATCCTATCGATTTTCAGCGATCGAACAGCCAATCATTTGCGTAGTTTAACTACGTCTCAGTTTATCAAGCTAAGCCCACAGCGATATCGCGTTCAAACATTGCTTCTCGTCAAATCATAAAAGTTAAGCAACGTTGCTTTGTTTGTACTTATATGGGTGACTTTTTGAGAAGACAAGATGTTCTAAGTTTTTAAAGGGGAAGTTGCTATAAAGTCACTCTTTTTTTTAATGCCAAGGTTTGAATTTATCTAACCTCTTCTGACTGTATTAATTAGTAGAGTAGTCTTAACCCTCTAAAATTACATTAATCCTTCTTCGATTATCCCATGATTGTTTTCGGTCATCCGGAATTTCTATTGGACAATGCTTTTTTTCTGGGAAGTGGGGATGGAAATTGCGATAAAACATTCTAAACTACATATACGCATTACGGCTGAGAAGAAAGTTCTTGCGAAATTTGTTATTTTGATTTAAAATGATGTATTTTTAAATAAGTTTTCGTTATAATACCTGTACTTTATATATCATTTATAAGCGCTTTTTTCGCTCTATTTAATCGTTTAAATTACAATCGTTTTAAAACAATTATGTCTTCTTTTTAAAACATTGAATACAAGATTAAAAAAAAAAAGAAAATTCGCATATTTTTTTTTATTTCAATTCAAGCTAGACCGAAAAGCTGCTTTAACAGTTCGTAATATCAATGATCGTTTGGCTCAGGAACCACTACTGAACGCACAGCACAATGGTGGTTTAAGAAATTTTGTGGCGGTGACAAGAGTTTTTTTTCTTTCTTTTTTTAATTCAATTTTCACCCCAAACAAGGCACAGTGCCACTTTGAAGCAGGGGGCTACTATCAGGGACTTAATTAGCGGGGTCATTATGAAGGGAGATGAGTAGAAAGATGTTTGTTGACATTACACTTGAACTTCTGCATATCGTTGCAGTTGGGAAAGCAGAATCCCGGAAGGGAGTTCCAAAGACCCGCAGTTCTGGGGAAGAAACTATTGGAGTAAAAGGCTTTCTTGCACCTAGGGATCTCTACTGTAAAGGGATGAGACTTAGTAGCTTGTCGGGTTTGTCGAGGGTAGTTACGTCGGGGAGGTACAAGTGTTTGCAGTTCGTCAGAGCATTCACCATTGAAGTATTTGTAGAACAGGCAGAGGGATGCAACATCTCGTCGATGGGACAGAGGCTGAAGCCTAGATGACAGTTCAGGACCTATCAGGTTGGCGACTCTCTTTTGAACCCTGTCCAGGAGCGAGAGACAAGAAGCAGATGCACCAGCCCAGATGTGACAACAGTACTCCATACATGGGCGAATGGTTGCCTTATAGAGGTATAGGATACTGTCAGGCGTAAGTAGTTTTCTAGCACGGTAGAGGGAGCCAACCTTCCTTGCAGCAGCCTTGGCAATGCTCTCAATGTATCTATTCCAGTTCATATTCCCTGTAAACGTTAGGCCGAGGAGTTTAAAAGAAGTACTTTCAGGTAATGTGTTCTTGGCCATTGCTATTGGTGGTAGAGAAGGTTTCTTGTAGTTATTGAAGGAAACAAGCTTAGTCTTAGCAGCATTGAATGTGACCAACCATTTTTGTCCCCATTCCACTACGGATTGGAGGTCATCCTCTAGTGTTTCTGCCATTTCCTTGGATATGTGTTCATTTGTTTTCCCCTCATGTCTGTTATAGAGAGTGGTGTCATCGGCAAATATACCCATCTCCGAAACAATTTTATCAGTGAGGTCGTTTATGAATATCAGGAATAATAGAGGTCCAAGGATAGACCCCTGAGGTACTCCCGCATTTATGTCGTATTGTTTGGATGTACGACCGTCGAGGACAACTTTGATTTTTCTATTACTTAAGAAGGATTTAATTACATTATGAATTCTTCCAGTGATTCCATATGATCTAATTTTCCTTAGAAGATGATAAGCATAGTGGGTGGCAATCCTAAGTTGACAACAATCAATTCAGAGCCTTAGTTGAAGCCAATCCACGCACAACTGTTCGAGAATTTGTTTCTGAATTAGACGTAACGTATACGACGATTTCCAACAAATTGAGAGAGATTGGAAAAACAAAAAGACTTGATGAGTGCCTCACGAATTAAATGACAACCAAAAGAAACGCTGTTATGGAGTGTCATCTTTTCTTTTACGTAACAAGAACGACCCGTTTCTTGATCAGGCTGTGGCTTGCGATCATGACAACCAGCTCAGTGGTTAGACGCCGATAAAGCTCCACGATACTTTCCGAAGCCAAAGTCGCACCAAAAGAAAGTCATACATCTCTGACCGATCTCATCCATTACAGTTTTTTTAACGCAAACGAAACGATTACGGCGGACAAATACTATAAACACTTGGATGAAATGCATCAGAAACTTCGAAAACAACACTCAGCATTAGTTAACAAAAAGGGTCCAATTCTATTCCACAATAATGCTCGATCAAACGTTGCTGAACAGACTCTGCAGAAGTTAAACGAATTGGTCTGCGAAACTACCTAATCCGCCATATTCCAAACCTCCCACCTACCGACTGCCACTTTTTCAAGCATTTCGCTAACTTTCTGTGTGAGAAATGTTTAAAAAACCTAAGCCATATCAAAATGCCTTTAACGACTTCATCGCCACCAAAACGCAATATTTTTCCGTTACTAGCATTAATTCACTTGTTTTAAGTTGGCAAAGTATATGTTCATCTGAATTTAAAAGTTAAAAACAGCAAGAGCTTTCTTGTCAATTTGATATAATAAAAATATTTTCTGTGATTTATTTTATTCTAAAGTTCGCCGCCTCTAAAAAAACACACCTTTTCTCGGAAACTACACGGCCGATCTGGCCGAAATTTTGTATGAACCCTTTTTATGATTAGCTTATCCTGCCTCGACAGAGTTCAAAATAGACTTCATAACTTAGTAGAGGATGCCCCTTTCTCTTTCCCACAGAAGAGACGTTGCGAGCCTGTTTCTGCTTTATCGTTATTTTCATGGCAGATGCTCGTCTGAGCTCCAATCTATGGTCCCTCATCGCCAAACTTTCACGAAAAACACGCGTCTATCCAAAACCACTATCAGTAATTTCCCCCACTCTTTGCCTGTGCATAAACCTAAACGTAGATTCCATGAACAAAGCTTCTTTCTTAGAACTGCAATCCTATGGAACTGTCTTCCGTTTGCCTGTTTTCCAGCTGACTACAATTTGATTGTCTTCAAGTCCAACGTAAACAAGTTCTTTATAGAGTAATCAAATTTACAAAATTTCCACCACTTACGATTACAACGCTTTAATCCCATTGACTACTATACACCCATTAACCCTTATCCTCAAGTGGCCCCCGGGCCTTGATAAGTGGTGACACCTATGTAAAAAAAAAATAGATGCAGCGAACGAAGTACTATGGTATCCGTTCGATGCATTATTAGATATTAATAAAGATTATTCAGATTAGTATTCAGATTAGTATTTAAAGCAAGAATGAGCACACATTTAACTCTATTCAACCACCAATTCGGTATAAAGCACTCATTCAGAAGGTGGGCTATAACTTTTTCCCGTCTTAATGGTCTAAAATGTCTAATGTATATATATATATATATATATATATATATATATATATATATATATATATATATATATATATATACAGCCTTTGAGACTTTGCACGACCGGTCGCCACAGTCGATTGAAAATTTCTTGGGGCGACTAAAAGTCGTAAATCACTTGCCCGCCAGTCGATAGAATTTCTTTAAATAAAGAAACGAGAAAAACTCATTTATTTCACGACCCTCAAATATGCGGATACAGAATGACCTATGTCTCATCATTTGTGAATTCTTTCATCTCTAGCTGTGAGACCGCTAGAATATCGATTTGAAAAAAAGAGTGGTCACGCTAAAGGTCAACAAGAGGTCAAAGTTACACATAGTAGTCAAAATGTCACCTTCATTTAGCTCTCTGATTTTGAAATTCATTTGGGAAAAAAATTCTTCCAAACTACAACTACATACACTTCATGCTTACAAAAGTAAAGACAAACATTTGAAAGAGGAAAAAAAAACGCATCATTCCGTGAAGCACGCACCGAAAATTAAATTATACAACAAGGAAATAATCATATTTTTCTCAATTATATGAATTCAGATATTTGCATGCTCTTTTTTGTGCAACTTTCAAAAAATTATCGATACCCAATTTTAAAAATAATATTCTAAATTTTAGAATGTTGTTCCGAGGTGAATTCTTTTTTTTAATAGAAACAAAAGTCTGTTCTGTATCAAAGTTTTTTTTCCATAAATTACAAAGAAAAATTGACCGTTTAAATTTTAAAAAGATATTAAACCATGCCGATTTTCTAAGAAATCTAGTTCATCTCAGCTAAATGGTACTTTTTTTTTTTTTTTTTTTGAACATCGGAGATTTCCGGCCACGGAGATCTCGTACCAGGAGATTTCAGTCCACAATCGCGAATACCCGGAGATTTCGTAAAACTTTTTTTTCAACGTCCACGGTTTAGGCTAGATATTTTAATTTTTGTTTGAAATTTTACGACATAATTTGATTATCGGAAGAATACCTTGTTGATATTTTTATTAAGAATAAAGAAGAACAATATAATTGAATTGTTGTAAAATTATTTACTATTATTGACTTATTGACTGAAACAAAGACATAAAGTCGGACGAGTAAAAATATTTTGGGGCCAGTAAATTTTCCCTCACACTCGACCGGCGGTCGAGTTATTTTTATTTTTTTTTTCAAATCTCAAAGGCTGTATATATATATATATATATATATATATATATATATATATATATCAGTGGCGTATCTAGGGTATGGCAGGCATGGCCCGTGCCATGGGCGCCACTCTGACATGGGCGCAAAAATTGCTTGACAAAAATTAAAATTAGTAGTTAGGTATATCTAAGGTATAAATTATTAAGAAGGGGCGCACATTCAAACTTTGCCATGGGCGTCATTTTACATAGGTACGCCACTGATATATATATATATATATATATATATATATATATATATATATATATATATATATATATATATATATATATATATGCATGAAACATTAGTGTCTATGAGTTAAAATATTATTTATAAAAATATTGTTATAAGTCCTCTTTAACTATGAATGGACCGCTTTAAAAAGTGGAACCACCTCATCAGACCGATGTATTAGTCTTTTTTTTTTCGGTCTGATGACGTGGTCCTTCTGAATTGAGCTTCCACTGAAACATGTATGCACATATGTAACCAATAATGTTTGTATAATAAAGATACTGTATACTTTCTCTGTCCTCTATCGAGCACTCTTAAATAAACTCAGAGGTTTTAGTGGATCAACATCTAGGAAGCCAAACAATACAACCATTATCTATCTATCTATCTATATGTGTGTGTGTTCATACAGATATATAAGTGTATGTTTTCATACACATGAGTAGAAGGGAGCTGAACAGGTTAATATGTGTTGTTTCTGTCGCAAATGCAACCTCAGTTGAGAAGGTAAAGGTCTCAGTCACGTGTCCAAGATTTGAATGTCTTTACAATATGAGAAACAGATGAAAGATTTTGGCATCTGTCCACTTGCTTGCAGACAGGTTGCGTAGCAAGGTCTTTCTTAGAAGATCTTACTGGGCAGAACAGAAGAAGCGGAAAAGAAAAAAGCACGAAACCAAGGACCACAAGGTGATTTCTTTTCTGGTGATGAGTCGTCACTTGTCACGATCTAAGGTTGATAAAATTTAAAGAGATTTGGGCGATGATTACCATCACATAACAGCCGGAAACAATGGGTGGAATAGGCGGAATACTAAAAAGAATTTATTATCCAAGATGACGACTCAATAAGTATTTGTTCACATTAGACTTGAAGACGACCATGCTGTAGCATTTTAATGAAAAGCAATCTTAGAGCCATATTGAAGGCTGCAAATGTATTTTCTACAGTTTTATTAATCTTATTACTAAGGCGATATAAGTGCGGTATAAGGTCAATATGCAGAAATCTGTGCATTTTCAGTACAATTTACACAACGAGTTCAAATATTGATGAAAATATGACAACAGAATTATTTATAGAATATCATAAAATGTTTGCATGTATCGATCTATTTTAAGAAAACATAATCAATATATGAACGGGTATTTATGAACCTATGTGTGTGTATGTGTGCGTATGTGTGTGTATGTGTGTGTGCCTGCATGTGCACTTTCTGATGACATTTTAAACAATAACAACTGTGATCAGAATGACACCTGTTGCCATCTCTGACATAACAATACGCATTGTGTTTCTGTTTATATATACAGTCCTGGTCAAAATCATAAGACCACTTAAGAAAGTAAGCGTTTACGCATATTATAGAATTTTTAATCAAACAAATGGTTGAAACCATTGCCAAAAGGGAAAATACGATGGAAAAAATGAAATCTGCTTCATTCGAAACCTTAACCCTGATATAATAATTATTTTTTTAAAAAACAAACATTTTCACCTGGTCAAAATGATAAGACCACTGATAATTTATCGAACAAAAGGCAATTATAAATTACTAAAACGGGTCTCAGTATTTAGTATAGCTTCCATTATTACGAATTACTTCAAAAATTCTCTTCGGCGGCAGTTTTTTATCAGTTGCGAAGGAATTTTATCCCATGTACTGAAAACTGAATCAGAACGTTCCTTTATCGAATCATACTGGGTTCCATCCTTGAACACTTCTTTTGCCATCCATCCCCAAAGATTTTCAATGGAATTGAGGTCCGGAGAACATGATGGATGATCTAACAATTCTATATTATTTGAAGAAAAGTATTCTCGTGCTTGTTGAGAAGTGTGTATCGCAGCGTTGTCTTACTGGAAAATCCAATTTCTTCCACACAGACGTGGAGCGTCAGTCCTGATAGAAGCATTTTCAAGCATTGAAATGTACTTCAATGATGTTTGCCGGCCTTTCACTACTTGCAACTACTGACGAGAACGCACCCCAGATCATTAAAGACCCTCCTCCACAATGCCGAGTTGAAAAAAGTCTCTTTGGGCAAATTTTTACCATGCCAATAGTGTTGAAATCCATCTGGACCATCTAGATTAAACGTTTTCTTATCGGAGAAAATTACATTTTCCCACTTCTTTTCATCCCAAGTCTGGTATTTGGCGACATATTTAAGTCGGTTAGTTTTATGCTGTTCAAGAAGACGTGGTTTCTGCAGTCGCTTTAAATGATTGAAACCCTTCATTTTCAGATGCCTTCTGATGGTTTTAGGACTACATTCTGCTGCTGTTTGGCTTTTCAATCGACTTGAGCTCATACTGGATACGGCGATCCAGTGATGGGGTTATTTTTTTTTTTTGGTCGACCTGGACTCTTTTTGTGCCCATATTGATCTGGATTTCTTAAAAAATTTGTGATGACCGTTTTGCTACGATTCACTTCGTTTGCAATGGATCTATGGGAGAGTGCACCCCTATTAAACTAAAAGATCCTTCCTCTCTCTCAAACTCTGGTAATGGTTTCTCTTTTGCCATTTATAATTTAGTAAGATGTTTTTATCCACTAACAAGTTGCTTTTAGTAACATAGAAAGCCTTTCATATTCATTTTTTCAAAACTATCCGATTTTATTAAAATGGTCTCATCATTTTGACCAGGTGAAAATGTTTGTTTTTTTTAAAAATAATTATTAGATCAGGGTTAAGGTTTCGAATGTAGCAGATTTCATTTTTTTCTATCATATTTTCCCTTTTGGCAATGGTTTCAACCATTTGCTGATTAAAAATTCGATATTATGCGTAAACGCTTACTTTCTTAAGTGGTCTTATGATTTTGACAAAGACTGTATATATATATATATATATATATATATATATATATATATATATAGAGAGAGAGAGAGAGAGAGAGAGAGAGAGAGATAGATATATATATATAATATCTTGTTGATTTTTAAACGATAAATACGGTTAAATAGCGGCTTCGCCTCGGAGATCATTTTTATTTTACTTAGAAAGTCGCGCATAATTTATTTGGACGTATACGTATATAATATTTTTTATTCATTTTATTATTTTTAAAACAGTAATTTACGTACATGCATGTTTCAAGGTAACTACCTCTCGTCAGCGTAGCTTGACTGTTTCTAGGAATCGACATCTGGACCATGTGTATTATAGTCCGGCGCGTTAAACTGTTGCGCCATGAACTCCTAGATGATTTTACTGTTTATTTTGATCGTTTCTAAATTTAGATTTTTATACACTTAAAGACATTCATATTGTTGCTCCTTTTCAAAATGTTAGGCTTTTATTTGTAACTACTTGTTTTCTTTGTAAAATGGTATCTTAAAAAATATTTATTGCTCTAGTATTGCACTATTGAGCTATTTAATTGAGAACTTTGTATTAGTTATTTATATGTAAATGTTATTCCAAGTAGTATAACGTCACACACACACACACACACACACACACACACACACACACACACACACACACACACACATACAGTTATTCACAGGTATATTTCCTATATAATATTTTGACTGCAGAAATTCCCCTCCGGACCAAAGTATCATAGGTTTACAATAGCAGATGCCACGTACTAATTCATTACGTCTAAACTATTAGCCACTATATTATGTAATTCTTGAATACAATTTTAGTCGTTATAATAAAATTATAACACATTAAGTCGTTATAATAAAATGCTACATTGCATCATAGGAGCAACACCATCACAATCGCAACATCTACAAAGGAAGAAGTCCTTATTTTTCTCTATAAATATTTAGTCCTCCCACTGCAACCAGTTAACACCAGAACTCATTCTACATTTTCCTACAATACTTTCCTTGCACCCACCGTAACTGGTTATTAGCTAATAACACATATCATAATATTTTCGATTCAAGAATAATGAATTCTCCTCTCTCAAAATCCGCCCATTCTGATTGGCTGAGACCTGACAATTTTATTATTTCGGAATTCACTTCTTCTTCTTACATAAACGAACGCTCCGGAAATTTTCATACATGGCGTCGCTCTCTACATGAGGCAATCGTGCGAAAAGAAACGAATACAAACGTAATAACCGCTCATAAACAGAAAATTAAATACTGGTGACCTTGTATTTATCTATGCACAAAGTGCCTACACACCACTATCTCCCTCCCAAACGCCCTGAAAAAAAAAAACATTTACAAGTACCATTATTTATTTTTCGAATTTAGAGCGGCTTTTAAACCCTTAAACGATGTTATTTTTTGTTTTGTTTTATTATATTTTTCTTCTTTTTTTCTTACATTTTACTATTACTGTGAACGATTTTAATTGCTTATATATTTTCCAAAAATTACCTAGGCTTCAATCGTGTAACGCCCTATTATTTTGTGCAGATAGGTTTCAAACTAAATTACCTTGCCTACGGAAACACTTATTCCGGATTCATTATCGACACTGCACAGGCATTAACTAACTTAATATAGTTATTCACAGGCACCTGATTTCTAGGCACTATAACTTATCAGTGTATATATATATATATATATATATATATATATATATATGTGTGTGTGTGTGTGTGTGTGTGTGTGTGTGTGTGTGTGTGCGCGCTGATAAAAGGGTTGTAACGAGACAGAAATACTTTAAATTGGAAATCATTTTGTTTGTTGTTTGGAATTGAAATTGTTTCTAAGACCAATCCGTTATTTCTACTGATTATAATAAATTACGAAAAAATAATAAATAAATAAATGGTGGCATCTATATATTAATACGATCGCGTGTGTTATTTTGTTTGTCACACTTTTTTCTTCCGAGTAACTGTTGTTTAATTGTTATTACGTTTTGGTTTCTGTTTCGATTATAGCTGATAGCACTCAATTCATCATTTTTTTTTTTACAAATAATTTTACCAGAAATTCTTCATAAGTTTTGGTTTTGATTTCGATTATAGCTGAAGGAATTCAAGTTATATATATATATATATATATATATATATATATATATATATATATATATATATATATATATATATATATATATATATACAGGGGGTGCAAAAGTAGGTATACAGTATTGAAATTATTGACATTTTATTGAACTGAAAATTATATACCTTAAAGTAAAAATGCATATACTTTTAGTCTTTTGTTTTTATTAATTAAATTTCCTTTCGATTAAAGAGCATGTACTTTGAATCATTTCTTTTTATTTTTTCAGGTTAAATTGACAATTTAACCATGGCCGGTAATTTGACTGACGAACAGCGAAAATGGATATTAAAACAATACTGGAAGACAGAAAATAGTGAACGCGTAAGAGAACAGTGGGTCAAAACCTTTGCAACACCTCCCCCAACAAGGCTCACGGTTTATCGACTGCGTGACAAATTTGAACAGACAGGGAGTATGCACAATGCACCGAGAAGTGGTCGACCAATTACTGTGACCACACAAGAAAATGAATTCAAAGTTGCTCAGGCATTCACTCAGAGCCCATAGAAATCGAAATACAGAGCCTCATCTGAACTTGGTATTGAGCGTAGATCATTGGGGCGCCTGATGAATCGTGCCGGTCTAAAGATGTACACGCCTCAATTGATACATGGTTTATTGGAAGATGACTCGGATCGTTGTTTACAATTTTCTGAAAACATCCTGAGCGAGGAACTTGAAGGTAACGGTATTCTAAATAAAATTGTATGGTCTGACGAAGCAAACTTTAAATTATCAGGTGCCGTTAATCGACACAATTATGTTTATCATGCAACCGAAAACCCTCGCATCACTATTGAAAAACAACTCAATCAACCCGGGGTAACAGTATGGGCCAGGCTTTCTTGCAAAGGTGTTGTTGGCCCCAGTATTCTTCACACAAGCATTGATCAAACTGTGTACTTAAACATGTTGCAGGATACAATAATACCCCAAGTACGTGAACAATACCAAAATGATGACTTTTATTTTCAACAAGACGGGGCCCCACCTCATTTTGCACTCACTGTGCGAGCACTACTTGACTTAAAATTTCCCAACAGATGGATTGGACGCCGTGGCACCATCGACTGGCCACCACGCTCGCCAGATTTAACTCCTATGGATTTCTTTTTTGGGGGCACAGTAAAAGATAAGGTTTTTTCACGCAAGCCTCGCACTGTCGAAAACATGATTCAGTTCATTTTGGAAGCTTGTCAGGCAATTGATGCTGATAAAGATCTTTGTTCTAGAGTGTGCATCAGTGTTCGTTCTCGATTAGAGGAATGTGTTAACGCTGATGGCAAGCAATTTGAATACCTGCGGAAATAGGGCTTCCTATTACATGTGTTTCTTATTATACATGCTAATTATTACTTGTTTATGCAACATTTGTTTGTCTGTATAATAAATGTATAATATACGTTTTTCTTTTTTTGACCACTGTATACCTACTTTTGCATCCCCCTGTATATATATATATGTGCGTGCGTGTGTGTGTGTGTGTGTGTGTGTGTGTGTGTATGTGTGTATATGTGTGTGTATCATCTCCTGCCTATTCTCCATCTTACTTATGTGTGTGTGCGTGTACTTATGTTTGAATGATTAAGTACATGTATGCATGCGTGTTTTGGTTGGTTGGTTGGTTGGTTGGTTGGTTGGTTGGTTGGTTTTGTTTTACGGCATATCAACCCTTTTCGAGTTATTTAATGCCGAATCCAAAGATTTTGAAGAAAAACTTTTTAATAGAATATATTTGTTGTTTTCAAGTCGGTTTCTATTCAACCCATAGTTGGAACCCTAACAGGTACTACCACTCCGGGTCAGAGTGGACCTGGGAGCAATGGTAATTAAAGGGTGGCTCCACACTCCCCAAGGCCCACAAGCTGGGGCCTCACCACTGGATATAGTTTAAGGTCATATCCAGGACCCCCATTGAGGGACTTTTACCCTCTGCAGGGGGGCAGTCGGTGTATTCTAAAGCCCCACCGACAGGGCCTGTTTTGATTGGAAAGACAAAAAAAAAATTTAACCAATATATATAAGTGGGTGGATGTATGTGAGTGTGTAGGTGGGTGCGTACATATGTCTGCTCCTACATATATTTCTGTGTATATGCGTCTGTATATATATGTATGCCTGCGTGCGTGCATATAAGTGTGTATATGTATATGTATATGTACATGTATGTATATGTATGTGTGTGTAATTGTATGTGAGTGTGTACTATACATGGGGAAAGAAAGTCATTAAAAAACATAAAAACCTTCACCAATTGAACCAAAAGCTCCTATTTGAACTCAACTTTGACCGGACACTAGCATCCTTACTGTTGGAGACAGAATGTCAGAGACCTCATCACTCTGAAAAACACATTTAGTATCAGCAGATGTAAAAATAACATTTCAAACTCTCATTTAAAAAAAAAACCTTTTTACGAAAATATCTGAAGATAGCGAAACAAAGCTTGAAAGGCGTTATAAAAATATTTTAAAATAAAAATATGATAAAAGGCTGAAAAACACAATTGTTGATGGCTACAGCTACACTCTTTTAAATATATATTTTTCTCTCGTTCGAACTACACAATCATCACTATATATATATATATATATATATATATATATATATATATATATATATATATATATATATATATATACATTTTTTTATAAGTTTTGTTTTCGGCTTCGATTCAAACTGATGCACCGAAGTCATATGGATATATATTTTTTATTTTGGAAATCACAACTTTATAACATATAAGAATCTATAGAAAAAGTACTCTATAATAATATATATGAAATCTGTACAAATTAAAATATCATATTTCAACGTATTTTACGACCGGGCTACCAGTAAATAATATTTATTTATTACCATCACGTTGTCATATTTTAGAAATTATGTTAAGCGATGTCTGTTTGCCCAGTATAGTCTTATAAACAAAAAAAAAGTACATAGCGAAAGTTGTTTCGACGATCATTTTCGATCTAACTTGCACCATGTTGAGGTAAAAAAAATTAAATTTCGCTTTCATTCTATTCTACCGATTTTTATATTTCATCCGCTCACCCGTTTTTTGCTTTGATTGCTGATTTCAAAGAGGAAGTATTATGCATTTTCTATTGTGTAATACCGTATGATATAGCTATGTGTCACTGGTGACTGGGTTAAATTATTACTGGCCGCTTTTTATGGCGGCGCTGATGTATCTTCATCCGAAGTTCTCAAAAGTCGAAGAACCGTCTCTGAGGCTAACGCTTATATCTATCACTTTTACCCTCTCTTATAGTATTATCTTTACTTCCCGATCTAATTTATACTGTATATTTCACTCTCAGTGTTGTAATTTTCTCTCTTACTTCTCTTTCTATATCTCGCTAGTATATAATAACGAAAAAAAAAACAAAAACAAAAAAAAAAAAACAGAAAAAAACATTGGAATAGTCTATTATAAACAAAAGGAATATTATTTAATATTATTTAATATTATTTAATATTATTTAATATTATTTAACCCAAATTTGTAGGAGAAGGTAGAGGGGGGGAGATAGTGAACTGAAATCGACTAAGTATTTATTTTTTAATAAAATTTCATTTAATTGTCTTTAAAGACTGATTTTTATTTTTATTAAAAAATCTTACATGAGCTCAGTGAGTGATCCAACGGGTTGCACATTTTTATAACACACAAACACACACACACACACACACACACACACACACGCACACACGCATGCACACACACATATAATTATTCATTTAAAAACTATGTTACATACCACATACGTCTTTAGAATATGTACAGTATGATTTTAAAATAAATAATTTGTATCTTATAGCTCATATTCTTGCGATCGAGCACTTTATTGATTTCTTTTCTCCTTGCACCGACTCATCGGCGTATACTGAGTAGCAATTCCCAGTCCCAGACATCGATTCCGACTGTTGTTTGTGCGGGTGATGACATCTAGGGAAATCAGTTTAACGAATGGTAAAATCGCACATACTACACTCTGCACGCGACTAGTGGAACAGCAGTCGACAGCGTCCTGTATTTTGCAAATGATGATGATGATGATGATGATGATGATGATGAATCGCGGTTAACAAACTAACTTAATACATAATGACGCAGACAACTGATCGAATTTTTTCTCAAAGAGAGAGAGAGAGAGAGAGAGAGAGAGAGAGAGAGAGAGAGCGATAGAGAGAAAGAATCGAGAGAGGGTGAGAGATAAGGGGAAGAAAAGAAAAATTCGCTAGGATAGGAAATAGAGAAATTAAGAATGATGATACTAGAGAGAGAGAGAGAGAGAGAGAGAGAGAGAGGGGGGGGGAGAATGAATATACCATTTCTTTCTCCGTTTTAAATCCTGGAGACCTCATGGGTTTCTTTTTTTTTTTTTTTTTACTGCTCACTTTTTAAATATTTTCTCATCTGGAGGAAGAGAACTAGAAAGTTGTTTTAGTAGTATTCTGGAGGGCTCTTTAATTTTAATTGGTGTTTTCAGTAGCGCTCTCAATGCCTCCTGAGTTTTTTCAGTTCTCACTCAAGAAGTAATTTTCTTCTAGGGTGGCGGTAAAAACTTGGTTTTAGTAGTGCTCTGAAGACCTCTTTTATTTTTAGTGCTTTCTGTAGCACTCTGGAGGCCTTTAATTATTTATTTATTTATTTATTATTTATTTATTTTTTTTTTTTTGCACTACTCACTTAAAAAAATAACTTTTTCTAGGGAGGGGTAAACTCTTTGTCTTAGTGGTGCTCTGAAGGCCTCTTTACTTTTATTTAGTATTTTTATTTAGTATGCTATGGAGCCTCCTGAATTATATTTTTTCAGTGCTCACTTAAAAAATAATTTCTTTTTGCCTTTATTAGTGTTCTGGACACCTGTGATCCGATCATTTGTTTGGGGGGGGGGTTATTTGGTGTAGAAACGTCCTGGGAACGTTTTTTGAGCCTGCTGTCATGCCTGGCATGACAACCAGCTCCCCGAGTGTTAGACACGATCAAACGATAGGCACATCCTTGACATCAATGGGGGCGATATGGCGTCGGATATAACCGGCTAACATTGATCTGGTCGTCGAGTCTTCCTTGCGTTGTTACTGGCAAACATAATTATTAATATTTAAATTAATTTTATTTAGTGTTTTCAGTAGCGCACTTGAGGTCTCCTGACTTTAACGTTTTCGCTGCTCACTTATGAAATAGGTTTTATTTTATTCATGTGTTTTTTTTTTCACTACTCACTTAAAAATATTTTCTCTTCTAGGGGAGACGTTAGTAGTGCGCTGGAGGCCTCCTTTCTTTTTATTTGTGCTTTCAGTGGCGATCTAGATGCCTCTCAAGTTTAATTTTTTTACTGTTCACTTTAAAAAATAATTTCTCTTCTACAGGAGTAAGAAATTTGGTTTTAGTAGTGATTTAAGGTTTCTTTAATTTCATTTGGTGTTTTCAGTAGCGCTTCAGAGGCTTCCTGACTTTTATTTTTCACTGCTAACTTCTGAAAAAGTTTTTATTTTATTCAAAATATTTTACTTGAAAGTGGTAGATAAACTTGGTTTTAAAACAAATAGGTTCCAAGATAATGAGAGATAAAGGAATAATTGTAAAAGAAACATGTTTAGCACACTTGTTAATAGTGCAGTTTTTAATCTTTATTTTATAATTTTACAAATAACTTTAATCTTTCACCCAAATAGAATATTGAAACAAAAATAATTTCAACTTGTTACAGACATGCAAATGCATATTCATTTTTAATTTAATTTGAAAAAAAAGTAAGTGAAAATATAAAAAATGAGATACGAGTTAGGAAAAAAACATTCCTCAAAAGGCATGAAAATGGTTAAACGAAATGTTTTTATAAACTTTAAAAATTAATCTATAAGATTTGATTTGAAATTTGTCATTTTTTAAAGTTCACTTTTATACACTTCACAAAGTAAGGTATAAAAATTTAATTTAAATTGAATCGAATGTTGGATTTATTTTTGTGTTAAGGACATATTCTTGCACAAAAATCTGGTTGAAAAGTATATATATTTATATCATTACTTGCTAAATAGTGGATAAAATTAATCGTTTAAAGTGCAACATAAATAAATCTAAGGTAATTTTTAGATTAAATTTAAATAATTTTTTTTATATTTTACTTTGTAAAGTTTATGAAGACGCACTTTGAAAATTGATAAATTTCAAACAAAATCTTCTACCTTAATTTTAAAGTTTGTAAAGACATTTTGTTTAACCATTTTAATGCCCGTTTTTTTTACATGCAGTTCACCACTTATCAAGGCCCAATAGCCACTCAGGGATAAGGGTTATTGTGTGTACAGTAATCAAAGGTATAGTGTAACAATAGTATTGGAGAATTGGTACGGTGTCATTACTTAGGGGGGGCGGTTCATCAGGAATAACTTGTAAGAAATACTTTTCTAACTTGTGAATATATGGATTACTTCGACAAAAGCATATTATCAAGCAACGAATAGGTTTCTACCACATAATACCATAATTATAATTCCCGAAAATAAGATAACTATAGATTAAGGATTTCTATAAAAATTAAAATAGCACATAATTATAATTCACGAAAATAAGATAACTATAGATTAAAGATTTCTATAAAAATTAAAAAAGCACATAATTATAATTCATGAAAATAAGATAACTATATATTAAGGATTTCTATAAAAATTTAAAAAAGCACATAATTATAATTCACGAAAATAAGATAACTATAGATTAAGGATTTCTATAAAAATTAAAATAGCACATAATTATAATTCATGAAAATAAGATAAATATGGATTAACGATCTATATAAAAATTAAAAAAGCACATAATTATAATTCATGAAAATAAGATAACTATAGAGTAAGGATTTCTATAAAATTTAAAAAAGCACAAAATTATAATTCACGAAAATAAGATAACTATAGAGTAAGGATTTCTATAAAAATTAAAAAAGCACATAATTATAATTCATGAAAATAAGTTAACAATAGATTAAGGATTTCTATAAAAATTAAAATAGCACATAATTATAATTCATAAAAATAAGATAAATATGGATTAACGATATATATAAAAATTAAAAAAGCACATAATTATAATTCATGAAAATAAGATAACTATAAATTAAGTATTTCTATAAAAATTAAAAAAGCACATAATTATAATTCATGAAAATAAGATAAATATAGATTACGGATTTCTATAAAAATTAAAAAAGCACATAATTATAATTCATGAAAATAAGATAAATATAGATTACGGATTTCTATAAAAATTAAAAAAGCACATAATTATAATTCATGAAAATAAGATAACTATAGATTAAGGATTTCTATAAAAATTAAAAAAACACATAATTATAATTCACGAAAATAAGATAACTATAGAGTAAGGATTTCTATAAAAATTAAAAAAACACATAATTATAATTCACGAAAATAAGATAACTATAGATTAAGTATTTCTATAAAAATTAAAAAAACACATAATAATAATTCATGAAAATAAGATAACTATAGATTAAGGATTTCTATAAAAATTAAAAAAGCACATATTTATAATTCATGAAAATAAGATAACTATAGATTAAGGATTTCTATAAAAATTAAAAAAGCACATAATTATAATTCCCGAAAATAAGATAAATATAGAGTAAGGATTTCTATAAAAATTAAAATAGCACATAATTATAATTCATGAAAATAAGATATCGATTAACGATCTATATAAAAATTAAAATAGCACATATTTATTGCCCCTTTTACAAGCTTTTGCAGTTTAATCTATTTTAAATGCAACTACAGATTCATTCATTCTTTAATTTATCACAATCATTAAATATATTTATATCTCTATATCCTCCTCCTTACTCACACCGTAATGTTACGTATTCACCGTGGCCGGTTGTTCAAAATGCGTTTGTCCAGTCTATATAATTTTTAACATCCACTTTTGTCGCTGGTACAATATATATACACACTGACAGCGAAGAAAATTCGCAACACAGTTGATCTATAAAAAATATATTTTATATTTTATTGCACGCCGACAAATTTGCTTTTTATTATAAATTATTACTGGTGTTTTACGTTTCTGAAAGGCGCGTGGGGTGGTGCAGGGTTAGGCGGTTGTAGAGTAGATAAGAAATGGGCATACAGCCTTGGATCACTCTGACCGACTGACTGACTTTTTCTTTGTGACGATTTTATTTATAAAAACATTCTTTTCCTATTGGAATGTTTAATATTTTCTTTGTCTTTTTCAACCGGGACCGATATCCTCTTACATATTTATGGATCAAATTATGCATTCCGTTAGACAATGGTGAAAAATCACGCATTCTTCACATCGAATCCATCGAATTTTTTCTTTCTTTCTGCCAATATCTGACAATAACTCAAATATATATTGAGAAGTTAAACGATCTTTTCCTAGGTATTCGGTCTTGCCCGACTTTGAGCCAGGATTTGTCTTTCTGTCTGGATATTTACTTTTTGTTTCTTTGACTTTTTCGCCTTCACCCTCTTCTTACTTATTTTTATTGTTTATATTTTGTAATTTGTTATTAAAATACTCGATGTCACTTAAAGAATTGTTTTTAATGAATGAGGACAAAATATCTGCTGCTTCACGAAATTTATTTGGACTGTTTGAATCTGATGATCTAAAACAAACAAAAACATTCGCTTGTTTATTTATATACAGAATAAAAAATGTGTTTCCAAATGAATTTCAGACTGTGGGGATAAATTTGAGGTGGTCGTTTCATTTGTTATTTGTTTTCTTCCTTTCCCCACCTCATCATTTGAAATGGTTTTGTTCGTAGGTTAGACAAAGATACGTGTTTTACTCGCTATTTTTACGTGATGGAATCTATCTATCCATCTATCTATCCATCTATCTATCTATCTATCTATCTATCTATCTATCTCTATCATTCTCTCTCTCCCTCTCCCCACCCCCTCTCTCTCTCTCTCTCTCTCTCTCTCTCTCTATATATATATATATATATATATATATATATATATATATATATATATATAATAGTAATTTATAAAATATATATGGCGATTAAGCTACACTGAATATTCTGCGTTTCATCCAACTATAGGATTCATCAGGCTTATGCGTCAGGCGCATAAGCCTGACGAATCCTATAGTTGGATGAAACGCAGAATATTCAGTGTAGCTTAATCGCCATATATATTTTATAAATTACTAACTAGCTCTACCTACGTATTGAGCACTTTTGAAGTAAATACTTAAAGTTTACGCATAAATCTATACTTTCGTATATTAAATTTATGCGAACAAATGAAGTAGTTATATATATATATATATATATATATATATATATATATATATATATGCCTAATTTTGAAAACTCTGTGGAATAAGGAAATCATCCTTTGTATTCCCTGTTTTTGAACAATTAAATTTCGCAAATTGTAGTTGCATCATTTAATTCTTTTCGTATATTATTGATGCTGTATCTTAAATATTGAGCATTTTTTTTTTTGTTTCAGGATAGGGATTAATCTGTAAATATTCATATTTTATATTACTGTTTATATTAATATTTATGTATTACTATTATATATATCTTGGGTTGAGCATATTGGGAAGTGATATACAAATTACCATTAGCGTATTAAGCGATGCTCTTTGTGTAAACAAATTGAGCTTAGGTATTTGGACAATGTTAAAACATTGTTAATTCACTGCCCGCATAGCAGCAGCCGAATAGCGCAACGGTTAGAAGTTCCGACTGTCGTTTGGGCAGTCGGGTTTCGGTCCTGGCTTGAGATAGTTACTTGTCTAACCGCACTGATGAGCTGTGCAACAGCGAAACAATACAGTATGTGGATGACTATATATATATATATATATATATATATGTGTGTGTGTGTGTGTATATATATATATATATATATATATATATATATATATATATATATATATATATGTGTGTGTGTGTGTGTGTGTGTGGATTGCAAGAAAAACAAATAGAAATTATCCCTGCTGTTCAACGAAACATGCATAAGAGAAAAAATAGGTTTCTTAAAGCGAAATTCATAGTATTACCACTGGCGTGCCTCAGAGTCCATACTGGGCCCAACTCTCTTCCTGGTCATCATTAGCGATTTCCCAAATTGCGTTCTACAATCGGTCGATACTACCATCTACAGCAAGACTTCAAAGACCAGAATCTTTTTGATTCTTTCTCCTCCGACCTGAAGCGTGCGGTACAATAAGGTAACCTTGTTACCGTTAACACATCCAAAACCAAACTTCTACCTTTCACCACCAAAGCTCAGATCCACACTTTACCACAGTTGAAACGAACGGCTATCGTCTTGAGGAAGCACCCTGCTTGGACAAGCTTCTGGGGCTGACCTTCACTGTTTTGTCCATTCCCGGTTACTCATTTTCGCTGTTTCTTTCTTTTTGTTCCCTCTCTCTGTCTCTCTTTGTCTCTGTATCTCTCTTACAGTCTGCCTCTATCTCTTTCTATATATCTCCCCCTCTCTCTCTCTCTTTCCATATATCTATATGCATATATATATAACTATTTCATTTACTCACATAAATTAATATACGAAAGTATAAATTTATGTGTAAACTTTAAGTATTTACTTCAACATTGCTCAATACGTAGGTAGAGCTAGTTAGTAAGTTATAAAATATATATATGGCGATTAAGCTACACTGAATATTCTGCGTTTCATCCACTCTAGGATTCTCCAGGCTTATGCGAGAATTTTGTGGTTGTCTTACGTTTTTATATACGCACCTTCTATTGAGTTTTGTGATAGTCAATCAGCTTTCTAGTATCCACCGCACCCTTCCTAATCAGCCAAGGAGTAGGCACTTACAGGACAAAGGCCCATTTGACCTCCGGTTGACCTGTTCCTTTGTGTTTGCTATTTAGCATAGATATCTAGTGTCTTGACCTGTTTTAAATCTAGGTTAAGTTTTTTTTTATATGTTATATATATATATATATATATATATATATATATATATATATATATATATATATACATACATACATATGTGTGTGAGGGTTTATGTATATGCATGTTTATTTATTCATTTATTTTATTTGTTTATTTTCTAGTGTTATTGTTAGTTTTAAAATTATTTTGTATCTCTATCCTAGAGTAAATTTTATCCTGTGAACACAGGTATTCACTATTTCTCTGCTACAGTTTAATAGATGTTGAGGTTCTTTAAAGTATAGGATAGCAAATTTTTCGTGAAGGCATAATCTACATGGATCGTCTGAGCCTCTACATATGTTTGCTTGTCTTACTATTTTCCATTCGACTACCGGCGAACGTCCACTTTCCTTGAGTTCCCAGTATTTGTTTGCTAGCGCTGTTTTCATACGGTGTTTGTTATTATTGAATGTACTTTGTGGTCATAATATCGAGCTTTGAAATCTAAGGCAGTCATACCTACGTAATATTTCTTGTTATTCGGGGTTTCTATCGCAAATATTGTTGCCTGGTAAACTATGCTTTTGATTAGACATTTATTTTTAAGTGGGCAGAGTATGCGGTATCTACAGTTGCATTTATCTTGTTCGTTATTAGTATTTTTACTTTTATTTCTAGTATGGTTGTTATTGTCCGGAGTTCGTTTATTATTATTATTATTATTATTATTATTATTATTATTATTATTATTATTATTATTATTATTATTATTATTATCATTATTATTATACATATATATATATATATATATATATATATATATATTACTCTTATCTATATATTAATACGATAGTATGAGTGTTATTTTCTGTGTCACGCTTACATCCGAGTTGTTTAATTGTTATAGACTTCCATTTCTTGTAATAAATAATTTTGCCAAGTATTCTTCATAATTTTATGTTCCAGTTTCGATTATAGCCGAAGGAACCCATTATATATATATATATATATATATATATATATATATATATATATATATATATATATATATATATATATATATATATATATATATAAGTTTTGGTTTCGGTTTCGATCTAAACTGATGCATCCAAGTCATATAGATATATTTTATTTATTTATGAAAGCGCAACTGTATAACATATAAAAATCGACAGAACATTAACGCTATGATAATATATAAGAAATCTGCAAGAATTAAAATATCATATTTAAGCGTACTTTACGACCTGGCTACGCCGGGCGTCCCTACTAGCTTAGATAAATATTTTTTGCAGTTTTTACAAAAGAACTAAGTGTAGTATATGTTCTTCAGATGCGGCACTTCCATTTCTCGTTCTCTTTCAGTGGAGGAGAAATCCTTCACTACTGAGACAATTTTTATTTTCGTACCTTTTCTCCACGTTAAAAAACGACCCTGGTATCTAACTCTGTCCCGTGGGGAGGCATTGTAAATAGGTACAATAATATCAGAGCGTCTCTATTTACACTGAACATCTACAGAATGCTAACATTAATATATTAAATATGAATAAGTCCGCTGTGGAATTTCCACAGGTCCCGCTAGTTTATGTTATATACATTACTTTATTCAAAATTTCATTACATTCAGGACCCTTTTCTTGTCTTTCTCCCGTGACATTTATAAAAGAAGATGATAGATTTTCTTGTTATCTTTCTCTCAATTTTTTTTTTTTTAATTCTTATTGATTTCCGTTTTAGTTTTCGTTTCGTACTTGCTTTTATTTTTGGTTTTCTTCTTTTCTCGTTTTCTTTTATTTTTTTTTTCTTCCTTCCATTTTATGAAAGGTGTTTACTCATTTCTTTTGCATCCTTTCCGAGCCAGTAAAGTCGATGGAGGAGGCAGCCGTGCACGTGTAGCAAGTAAACAGCAGCAGCAGCAGTAGCCAGAGCAGTAGCAGCAGTAATTTTCAAGCTTGATGCCTCGTTCATACACACACCAATTATCGTGACGCATACATGTATACGTGTGTTATTGAATGCGGTGTGTGCTATGTGTGCAATGTCTTTGGGAATTCAACGATATAAGGAGCGACCACAAGCAAAGACCTTCTCTTTACAATCTATAATAATAATAATAATAATAATAATAATAATAATAATAATAATAATAATAATAATAAAGCTTAGACCAGATAAACTGCCACAGAGACAAAACATGAAGCGCTACATGGAACCAAGAACATTGAAGTTGCATACCTATGTTCTCTAACCCCAGCCCCATCCGCCCATTACCACATCACTGCTCCCCCCTCCCCCGAAAAAAGAGTGAAACCAAATAGCCAAGTAGTCAAGGAGGAACGAAAGACCGAGGAGTAAGCACTGACCAGACCTCCACTGTAACAGTGGGAAGAGAACTGGGACATTGGGGAGGCTTATTGCCACTCAAATTTCTGTAAAGACCAATGGCCACTGCCAACGAGAAATCAATGGCAAGCAGCTGTTGCATTGATGCAAATTTATTTGCAAATGGTATCGAAAAAGGTGGAGAGTACTGGAAAATCTGGGGAGACTTGTTGTCACTCAGCTTCCTGGAAACACCACAGGTTGTATTCAATGAGATCTTTGATAATCTGTGTGAAAGCTCCTTGAGAGCCAATAATAATAATAATAATAATAATAATAATAATAATAACGTATCAGTCTCAGCTGATACCACACGAAATAACTGTGAAGAGTCAAGAAAAAATGGAATAACCTCGAAGAAAGAACACCAACCAGACTTCAACTGGAACCGTGCGGAAAGTAGTGGGACCTTGGGGGATTGTTTCCATGCAAATAGTCGCTTCCTGGCAGAAAAGTGACTGTTGCGATAACGCAAAGTAATTTGCAAAGGATATCGAGAGAGGTGGAGAGTACTGGAAATCTGGGTCCAGTCGTTGTCCAGAGAACACCACCGGTTATTATCAGTGTGTAATCACTGATGATGATCTGTGTGAAAACTCCTAGTGAGTATACATGAGAAGAAGAAGAAGAAGAAGAAGAGGAAGAAGAAGAAAAAGAATTCAAAGAATCTTAACTGTCTTACTCACGCACCAAAAGTACACACATACACACACGCGCGAGCACACACGAGCGCGCGCGCACACACACACACACACACAACCACATACACACAACCACACACATACACACACGCACACGCACACACACACACACACACACACACACAAGCACATACGTGTGCTGGCACCACAAAATATCCATGAAAGATCATGTAGAATGGAAGGATCGGGGAGGGAGGAACACCATCCAGACCTCCACTGGAAGGGTGTGGGGCGTACTAGAATCTTATGAGGATTTATTACCACTCAAGTTTCAAAGAAGGACAAGAGACTTTGTCAGTGAGAAATCAATACTAAACGGCTGTTGTGATAACGCAAAATTATTTGCAATTGTTATCGAAAGGTGGGAAATGCTGGAGATCTGTTTGTCACTCAGCTTCCAAGGAACACTACTTGTTATTGCCAGCGAACAATCATTGATAATGACTCTTGTGAAAATCCCTTCCTTTAGGAAATAAAAAGATCGATCACTCCACCGGAAGGGCATAGAGATTACTGGAATCCTCGTGGGGATAATGTCAGAAAATTTAAGAGTCTTAGTATTATTTGGATTCTTTGGTCTACTGTTCTCATCTTGAGTGTTATTTTCACAACGCTTCGGTCGACGTAACCTCCGACCTTCTTCCGGTGTATCTTGTCGAACTTGTGAATCATTCTGTCGTGTTAAATTCTATACTAGGTCTGCTTAGTAGTTAATGGGCGACGATCAACTACTGAGTATAGAATTTAACATAATCTGAGAATCATTAATTATAAATAAATAAATAATAAATATATACGTCAACACACAGGAAATAAATACAGAAAAGATATAAACATTTATATATTTTTCGTATTGATTTTTTATTCATATATATTTAAATATATATATGTGTGTGTGTGTGTGTGTGTGTGTGTGTGTGTGTGTGTGTGTGTGTGTGTGTGTGTGTGTGTGTGTGTGTGTGTGTGAAGAATATAGAATAAGCAGATAAATTATTTTAGAACACGCTTTTAGATGCGACATAAAATTTTATTTTCTTTCTTTTTTCTTCTAATTAATTTCGGATTTAAAAATCCCTCGTCAGAGAAAGAGTTCTTAAGTTTCGTTGGATTTTTTTTGTTTTTCTCCTCAGAAGCAAAAGTAAAAAAAATCCATCCTCGAGGTCACGCTAGCTGGTATTGCACATAGAACTCGTTAGTTTTCTTTCTTTATTAAGCCGGAAAGGCACGTGATCGTCAGATATGAAATAGAAAAAAAGTGTCGGCAAGTAAAAACATCGTGAAATCAAAAATATAGAATAAACAGATAAACTGTTTTAGAAACACACTTTTAGATTCGAAAAAGGATTTCATTTATTTTTTTCTAACTAATTTTGAGCGAAGGATTTTTTAAATCCGAAATTATTCTGTTTATTCTATATTTTTCATTTCGAAATGCTTCCACTTGCCGATACTTTTACTATTTCATATATATTATTAAAGTCCATGAGCCCAAAATTACTTCCATCACCACACGACAATTTTATTAGACAAATGCCTGAGGGAGTATCTGTGCAGTGTGCACAGATGATGTTACAAATTCTTAGCTTTGTACGACAGTTGAGTCTCTCTCTCGGTTCAAAATGTTGAGATCCAGCAACAAGCAAGAGCAAGATAGCCAGCAACAAATTAAACAGCAGACCAGCTTAATGCGGATACTGGTCTCCCGCTTTATGTTTTTTTTTTTTTTATTAGAGATTTGATTCTCCTAGAAAGGTTTCCTTCACCACGGCTTACGGGAGCCCTCTCCACCTCAACACACACATACATGCACACAAACACACACGGTGCTAGTTGACCATTGACCCCGAAAAAGGGTTCATTCGCCCTTTGGAAGGTCTTGCTTTTAATCCTTCAGTCTGGTGGGGGAACTAGTTTAGTCGCCGGTGACCTGACCATAAGGCAGGTAATACTGGGTTACATAGAACCAGTAGCATATAACATGACCTGACATGTAGGATCCCGATACACAACAAGGGGTTCAAGTGTAATTCAGAATGGAACAGTGTGCATTACTAGAAATGTAAAATAAAAAACGGCAGAGGGTATGAAATTGGCGCTTGATGAGCATAATGCCTACATATATTTAGAAGTTCTGGGAGCAGAACATCATCAAATCTACAGAAATGAAAGAGAAGATTGGAAAAGAATACCCGAGAAGAACAAAGAAACTCTTAGAAACAAAACTATATAGTTAAAACCTAGTTAAATGAATAAACACCTGTATAGTGTCACTAATAAGATACTCTGGACTATTAATAGGCTGGACAAAAAAAGAAAACTTGAGCAAAAGACGAGGAAATCACCGCACAACCCCCCACGATATCCAAAAGATGATACTAACCGACTCTACGTGAAAACAAAGAAAAGAAGAAGATTTGTAAGTATAGAATACTGTGCACGAGACACAAGACACACGCGCACAAAGACTTGGGTTAATGCATCACTCAGAACGCTGAAATTCTAATCACTGCAATAAGAGACATCATTCAAATGAACAATGCAGGAAACAACGAAACAACGAAACAAGAAGGCATGAAAAATAAAAGATGGGAAGAGAAAGAGCTACCTGGATGATTCATAAGAATGACAAGAGAAGAGAATCAAGACAACACCTGGATATGACCAATAAAATGACAAGCAGAAAAACAGAATCTGCTGTATAGAATGATGCGAATAGAACTAATTAGATTAAAGTTAAAATGGATAAAACTCAGAAAAACATTAGATGTAGACTCTGTGGACAAAGAGGCGAAACAATAACTTACATAGCAAACAGAGTACAAGAACAGACACGATTGTGTCGATAAAGTATACTAGGGACTATGCAAATGACTGGATTTTGAGCATTCAGATAAATGGTACAGACACAAACCGGAGACAGGAAAACGGAAAACTAAATCTTTTGAGACATGGCAATAAAAACAGATAAACTTATCCGAGCAAAGGGACCAGGTGTCATAATGATTAATAAGAAGAAAAGAAACTACCAAATTGTGAATTTTGACGTCCCAGCAGACTATAGAGCAAATATAAAAGAGACAGAAAAACGAAGCAAATATACGGATCTTGTAGTGAAAGAGATATGGAAAATGGAAAACGTCAATATAGTGCCAATAACTGAAGGAGCACTAGGAACAGTCCTGAAAAATCTGGAAAAATAGGCTAAGAGAAATTGGAATCAAGTGCAAGTCTAAAACTATACAACGGACGGCATTGATGAAAATAGCTGAAATCTTAGAGAAAAATTCTTGAATACGGAAACCAATAACATAAACTATTTACATTAACCATGGAATTGCGACGGAAATAAAGCAAAAGTTTATACGGAATGCCACATGAACTTGAAGGAACTAAAAATGCAAGAAATTTTACAAACTCTGCTACCCATAATAGCACCAACTAATACTGAACATGATAGTTATGAAGGGAACAGGAGGATGAAAACAAAACGAAGAAGATAAGCACAAACCAAACCTCCACTGGAAGAATGCGGAAAGGACTGGGAACTTGAAGTGGCTTATTGCCACGCCAAATCCAAGATAAAACTAATAGTGGCTGCCAGCGAGAAATCAATTGTAAGCAGCTCTTGCAATAACCCTGAAGCCATTTCAAATTTGATCAAAAGAAGTGGAGAGTACTGGAAACTGAGGAGACATCCTGTCACCTAGAATTCTACTGGTTACTATCAATGAGTAATATATGATGATGACCTGTGTGAGAACTCCTAGTGAGTACAAAAAATAATAAATATCTAAGCATTCTAGAAACGGACGACATCAAGTAAATCGAAATGAAAGAGGTGGTTACAAAAGAATTCTTGCGACGAACAAAAAAGCTCTTTTAAATGAAATATAGAAACCTAATAAAACAAAACAGATACTTGAGTAGTATCCATATTCCATAGTAAGATATTCTGGAGCATTAATAAACTAGACAAGAGAATTAGTAAAAGTACATGGCAACTAATGACCATGCACCATGACAATGTGTGGAAAAGAACTGTTATGTTTAGAAAACTGCATGGGCGACGCGATAAAATAACGGTATCACAATACAAAGCGGCTGATTACTGCAGCTAACGCATGACACGGTTGAACAACAGCACGGGACTACGAAACGAAAATGTTTGAATATATATATATATATATATATATATATATATATATATATATATATATATATATATATATATATATATACTATCATTCCAGCCCGGTGTTGCCCGGGTGTTTGGAGGTGTGTGTTGAGCACAAAAAAAAAAAAAAAGTGGTAGTAGGAAGGCAGGCTCGAACCCGTACCGCAAAGGAGGAAAAGAACGGGAAAAAGGTGACGTCTTTGCTGTTACGACCACCGCCAAACCGGAAGTGACTTAGGTTTTAATTAAAGCTAGACAATCGAAAGGAGAGGATGACTTTCGAAAATATCGACGAAAAAAGCGATGCCTCCTGTAGAAAAGTGCCCAGTTGAAGATGAAGATATTAATGTTTTTAGCCAATTTTTCGATATTTGTCGTTTGAAAGGTCGAACTTCAAAACGATATTGAGCTAGTAAAAATCCGTCGCCTCTGTCGAAAGTTTTAGGCAGACATGCAAACAAACAAACAAACAAACAAACAAACATACATACATACATACATACATACATTTATATATTGATAGCTCAAATTTTCGACCCAAACCGATTTAAAAGCTTGCCCTATCTCTGAATACCCTTTATGTAAAATTTCAAATGTTCGGACCAGAAATTGTCTGAGTAATTTGGTAGAGACAGAAGCGGTCATTTTTTTTTAATTCGACCCCTATTATGACCTCTTAAAATTTATTGTTTTAGGCTCAAATCAAGTTATTAAGTTAGATCCCACACACACGTTCGCTTTTATAGATATACTAGCATTTCAGCCCGGCGTTGCCCGGGTGTTTGGAGGTATATGCTGAGCAAAAACAAACAAAAAAAAAAGGGTTAATTTTTTTAAATTTGACCCCTATTATGACCCCTTAACATTTATTGTTTTGAGCTCAAATCAAGTTATTAAGTTAGATCCATATCCAAGGAACCTATATTTAAAATTTAAAGTGTGTAGACCCCAAATTGTCGGAGGAGTTTGGTAGAGTTCTCAAAGGTCAAATCGTTGAAATTTGACCCCTTACCAGCCAGATTTCTGTCCGAAAACCGATCACATAAATTTTCCCAAATCTCAGTACTCTGTATATATAAGTTCGAGTCTGGAGACTGGAAATTAACAGAGTTATTGCGTAGGGAAATGTACACACACACACACACACACACACACACTTTTATATATATATATAGACTAGCATTTCAGCCCGGCGTTGCCCGGTTGTTTGGAGGTGTATGTTGAGCAAAAAAAAATAACGGTCAATTTTTTTAACTTTGACCCCTATTATGACCCCTTAACATTTACTGTTTTGGGCTCAAATCAAGTTATTAAGTTAGATCCATGTCTATGGAACCTATACATAAAATTTCAAGTGTTTTGACCTAAAATTGTCGGAGGAGTTTGATAAAGTTCTCAAATGTCAAATCGTTGAACTTTGACCCCTTATCAGCCAAATTTCTGGTCGAAAACGGATTACAAATATTTTCTCAAATCTCCTACCCTGTATATCAAATTTCGAGTCTGTAGACCTAAAATTGACAGAGTTATTGCGTAGGAAAATGTACAAAGACGTACACACAGACACACTTATATATATATATATATATATATATATATATATATATATATATATATATATAGAGAGAGAGAGAGAGAGAGAGAGAGAGAGAGAGCGAGAGAGAGAGAGAGACAGACAGACAGACAGACAGAGATTAGTTATATAGTTATCACTAAAAATTAACCACAAAAATGTTACAAACTAAACTGATAAGCGATAAATTAACACGTGATTTCATGCTGGCACGGTTTCGGTGGTCGTGACTTCGAATCCTGTCATAGTCAGTTAAGGACCGAAACTTCTATGCTAAATAATGTATAATAATGTAAAAAACAAAGAATCTTCGCAGGCTCCGATAGTAAAATTAATTAGAGGAAAGATGAAGAAAACTATGACATAGCTGACGTCTATTAGAAACCATCAGCTGCCTCTTGTAGATGTTGATAACGAAGTCGCCGGCAAACTCACTGCGAACATACGGACACAAGGAAAAACATGAGACTTTGGAATTTGTTTGAGGTGATTTGCCACCACTCGCGTCTTTTGGAGAAACGGGCACCTGCTAATATTAGAATGAATCAACTGGGAGGCTAATGCCACAACGGACACACACACACAATAAACACACACACACACACACACATACACACAAACACACGCATACATACAAACAAACACGCACACACGCACACACGCACACACATACAATCAGACACACAGAACGAAGGAGAAAAATATTCTGGAGCGTTAAGGAGAAATGTTGTCGCTCTCGTTCTTGTAGTAGTCGACAACCGAACCGCTACTTTCATTCTTGTGTGAACGCGCACACAAATACACACACGCACATGAACATAAACACACACAGAAATGCAAACACACACACACACACACATACAATTACAAAGCCTCGCATACCATATTCGTGCACAAAGGAAAAGAATTATCACTTTTTTTGGTCTGTTCAACGACAAATCAACCGTTTGCGTTGTGTATATTTAATATCGAACACGTTATTACCTATAAAGTGTTCATTGTGTACGATTAATTGGACACAAGTTGCTATATCACTGTGTCCCGGTCCCGGTGTTGTCCAGAAAATATCTGGAAACCAAGAATCACAACCGCAGAAGTAAATTGACTGAGAAAAAGTTATTTTCGAAGAATCGAAAGGCATTTTGGTAGAATTTAATTTCATAATGAAATTAATGTTGGCGGATTCGCGTTGATTTTTTTTTTTTCGTATGTTTTACCGCGGGGTGTGTGTGTGTGTGTGTGTGTGTGTGTGTGTGTGTGTGTGTGTGTGTGTGTGTGTGTGTGTGTGTGTAACAAAAACATATATGCGTATGTACTGACAAAACTACAACAGACACATTGACCTGAACGCACATATGCGCACATAAAAAGCAGGAACAATGAAATAAAATGAAGAATACACAATCCTCATTAATTAAATAAAATTAAATTATATATTCAATACTGAAAAACTTTATAACAAGGTTCACACCAACCCTGAACAAATCATAACACACAGACACATAGCATAGAGAGAGACCTTAAATACTAGATACTACTGTCCAGTCTGTCCATGCCTAAGGTCTCTCTGCATATGGGTAGTTCGGGACAACCTGGCATGAGAACACTTTTTCCTAGAAATAAACTTGACCAAATATTAAAATTACATAGCATTCGCAGTCCAAACAAAACCTCTTTAGTATGACTAGCTAACATTGGCTTTTACTTTTTCCAAGTGACCTCAAGTAACAGCACGAATCTGAATACTCCACCAGACAAAGGAAATTTTGGTCCTGGAATCCAAGAAGGCAAAGAGACCAAAACAAAAGATATACTGCAACATATTCAAATGGTTAATTGGGGGGGGGGGGGATTATGCTCTCGACTTCTTTACTAACTCCGTATTTAAGAGGTAAAGATGAACTTTAATAGAACATTCCAATATCTATGTATCTCATACTGGCAAAGATCACAGCGTAGTATCTGTTCTAATACTGCACTTCACCTTTTCTTACCTCGATCAGTGGAGAAGAAATTCTTCTAGACTGAGACAATTTTTACTTTTCTCCCTATCCAAAGTGGCCCTTATTTGGGGAGCTGGATTTCCCCACATTAAAAACCGACCATGTGTCTAACTCTGTCCTCGTGGGGAGGCAAGTAAATAGGAACACGGTAGAGAGCACATATCCATACATAGGAAAGTGAATGCTGGTGCGCGCGCGCGCGTGTGTGTGAAAAAGATATATATATATATATATATATATATATATATATATATATATATATATATATATATATATATATATATATATATATATAATACTTTACTCATATACGCATCCTCATACCTAAACCAAACCAAACCAAACCAAGATACATTGACCTAAACACATATGCACACCGCACGCTCGTGTGCACCAACATATAACAGCAAGGTTCATGAAAAAATAAATAAACAACCCTCATAAAATATATTGAACCCCGCCCCTAATCTTTTACTAAAGCATTGACCAAATCTCAAGTAGCATGACCCAAGATGTCCTGAAGATGATCCGGATAGGAAATGGAAACGACCCACACCACGACACAACACATGCTCACACAGACACCAAAATTTAATAAGAGGATTGAACTCATATTTTTTTCAAAGCTACAATATTTTTCAAAGCTACAATATTTTTCAAAATAATATGTGAAATGAGGTGCATAAAAAAATCCCCGAAATAAGTGTTATAAAAAAATAAATGCCAACCATTAAAATAAATAATAAATAAACAAAATATTAGATAATAAGCAAGATTTGAAAATTGATAAATGTTGGTAGCTCAACTTCATTAGTGTTGGGACGATTCATTGGAATCGGGAATCGAAAAAATCGAAACTTTCTCAGGTATCGGAATCGGAAAAATCTGTGCCTATTTTCCTATGCTAAAAACTATTCTTTTTGTTGTTTTTATTTGATTTTCTTTAAAACTTGATTTTCCATGGCAACCATCAATGATAGATATTTATTGATTTTAAACTACGAATAAAACTAAAATCTATTAATCACCTCCAAAAGTGTATTTTTACGTTTGCGAAAAAAAAACAAAAAAACATATATAACCAAATAAAACTATATATTAAGAAATTTAAAAAGAATCAGAATCGGTAATTATGTCGGAATCATGAAAAGTATTGGAATCTTCCCATCGCTTGTTGAGCATTTGGGAAGTGATATACAAATTACCATTAGCATATGAAGCGATGCTCTTTGTGTAAACAAATTGAGCTTAGGTATTTGGACAATGTCAAAACATTGTTAATTCACTGCCTGCATAGCAGCAGCTGTATAGCGCAACGTCGTTTAGGCGCTCGGGTTTCGATTCTGGCTTGTCTAGCCGCACTGAGGAGCTGTGAAACAGCGAAACAGTATTGTATGTGGATGACTACTGGGAGAATACTCGTCCCAGGATAGGTAAAATTAATTATTCTAACAAAAGTTTTGCATTAATTTTATGTCCTCGTATGAAGATCAAAATCAAAATATAATGATACTAAAACGTATGTCTAGAATCCTTATTACATTTTTTATTAAAATCCAATTACATTATTATGTGATTCTAGAAAATATTTCAAATATAAAGATTAAGCTTAAGATATCTAAAAAAAAAAAAAGATTAATGAATTTTAATCAATACGTGTAAAATTATTATGAATCAACTTCAATGCAAATCTGAAATATTTGAATATGCTCTTAAAAACTCATTAAACTATTACAAATAAATTGAAATTTAGAGAATTAATAGACGTTTAAAACCTATTGTTAAAAGTTCATCAAAAAAACAAAAAAACAATAAAATAAAAACGGAGGTATCTGAATTTTTACACAGCATAATAGATCGGTATAAAAGTTTTTTGCCGAATTAAACAGGTTTCATCTTTTTTTTATGTTTTTGTTTTTTAATATTTATTCATAAAAGCAACAATCTCTGCGCTCTATAACTTGATTCCATCTCCGAACGACCTTATAAATCTCCGAACAACCTTATAAATGCCTTATAAATGCCTCTTTTGTAAAATTCTTGAAGTTTTGATGTGAAATATGAATCTAACTCTTGTTCGATCTTTCATTGTGGTATTAACTTAAAACCATTAAATGATTTTGCAATAAATAAATGATAATCTGAGAGTGCTAGGTCAGGAGAATATACAGAATGAGGCAAGATTTCCCAATCAAATTCTCCTAGATCTTTGGTCAGTAGTGCTGTATAAGGATGAGCATTATCATGATGGAAGATGACTTCCTTTCTGTAGACTAAAGAATTTCGTTTTCAAGTCAAGATGGGTGAGAATATTGCATAAAAATAAGAATGATGTTTTAATAATCTGAAAAAAGGTACAAATTAATCAAGTTGATATATTTGAATAATAAAAATATTTGAATAATAAAAATATTTGAATAATAAAAATATTTGAATAATAAAAATATTTGAATAATAAAAATATTCGAATAATAAAAATATTTGAATAATAAAAATATTTGAATAATAAAAATATTTGAATAATAAAAATATTTGAATAATAAAAATATTCGAATAATAAAAATATTTGAATAATAAAAATATTTGAATAATAAAAATATTCGAATAATAAAAATATTTGAATAATAAAAATATTTGAATAATAAAAATATTTGAATAATAAAAATATTTGAATAATAAAAATATTCGAATAATAAAAATATTTGAATAATAAAAATATTTGAATAATAAAAATATTCGAATAATAAAAATATTTGAATAATAAAAATATTTGAATAATAAAAATATTCGAATAATAAAAATATTTGAATAATAAAAATATTTGAATAATAAAAATATTTGAATAATAAAAATATTTGAATAATAAAAATATTCGAATAATAAAAATATTTGAATAATAAAAATATTTGAATAATAAAAATATTCGAATAATAAAAATATTTGAATAATAAAAATATTTGAATAATAAAAATATGCATAAAATAAATTACAATGCTTTTGATTACCCCTTATATAAACCGGCAAAAACTTTTGCTCAAATCTGATATTTTAAGGATTCAATAACCCCATCAGTGGGGAGATGCTAGTATTCTTTTAACTTGGTGGTTATTTATTGGCCTTCGTTTTCGCTTTGATCTGAATTAATATTATACTTTTACCGTCGCAACTTCACTGTCTTAGGTTTTTATGGTTGTTTTTTGTTTTTTGTTTTTTTTTTTTTTTTTTTTTTTTCTAGTGGAGACTTCATTTTCCGATTGATAACCATAAAAACCTAAGATA
>NC_136483.1:69664372-69801872 GCF_053919585.1 Euprymna scolopes
GGTTAAATAGAAACCGACTTGAAAACAACAAATATATTCTATTAAAAAATTTTTCTTCAAAATCTTTGGATTCGGCATTAAATAACCCAAAAAGGGTTGATATGCCGTAAAACAAAAACAACCTTTAATAATTACAAGAAATCTTCCCAACCACCAATAGCTATGGCTACAGATACATTACTTGAAAGTACTTTATTCAAACTCCTTGGCTTAACGTTCACAGGGAACATGAGCTGGAACAGATACATCGAAGGTATTGCAATGGCTGCTGCAAGGATGATGGGCTGTGTTTATTTGCTTCCCCACGAGAGCAAATTAGGTATGAGGCTCTTTTTTAATGTGGAGAGGAAGGAGGGGAAAGGAGAATAGGGACCAGCTCCCGAGAGTTAGGAAATGGGAGCCGGATAGTGAGAGTCTCTTGGTATATAGGGTTGCCCCTATATGGACCAGAAAATCATTGCCACAAGTGCAATGGTCTTTGCTTGCAGCATCTGCCGGAACAGATACTACACTTTGAGATAGTAAAACTTTTATTCAGGCAAAAATTGACATGAACAAAAAACTTAGGCACAAGGCCAACTAGCATGTAAAAACAAAAAAAGATAACAATAAAGGTAATACAATAATTCATTTGCGTCGAGGGTGGGGAAGAAAAAAATACAGGCAGTGGTTAGTAGGGCCCTCCCAACCCCATCTAGTTGATAGACCGCCGTTCCACTTCGGTTTGTAAAGGAACCTGAGCTCCTCCGGGCCAGTCTCTAAGTGGGGATGCTCTCTAGATGGGATGAAATGAAGAAAAGAAAATCTTGGGGTGAGGGATGGGAGGCAGGGTTAGTGATTGATTTCTTTCTCTCCAAGATGGGTGAAATTTAGAAGGAGGCGTGAAAAGAAAAAAATTGCAATTAGGAGGGGGTGGAGATCTTGGAGGCTTCCTAATCGGGGAGGGATGGAGCACTCACTTGGCTAACTAAGAGGCTAAAGATAAACGTCCACTTGACGGAAGTGTGCGTTCCACATCTAGGCGGGGAACATGTATTCAAATTTGGCTCCTTTTCGTACACACAGACTTTCTATATATATCCATCTTCTGTCAAATGCCGTGCAATGCAGCCTTCCTCTATCATATCTGATCTTCACCCGTAGTTGGTGTTTAAAGACAGCGATCAGATCCTGATCAGAAAAAGCCCCGCCCCCCCGGCCACTCTGTAGATGCGACGTCCAAATCACCATTCTTGCCACAGCTAGGATCGTAATGTAGCAACAACATTGGATATGGTAATCGGGCGAGGATGCTCGGGATCGATGCAAGCCGTCACCTTGCATACGACCAGTACTGACAAAGTTTGTGGCAATTGAAGAAAACATGATCAGTCGTTTATATGGCCGTTGTTCCGCAACAGGGACAAGCAGGCGACTCCAAAAAACAGAACTGCATTGTATGTTGTTAAATGGAAGTGCATTTCGGGCCAATCGCCAGGTTAGAGAGAACTCTGAATTGACTTGAATCTGACGCCCAACTCAATGCAGAGCAAATCTCACTCTGCTGTCAACCAAAATGCGTGCATAGTGGGTAGTCGGTGGCCCCTCTCACTAAATCCCTCTGGAGTTCCCTACAGGTTGAAGTCACAAGATCACTGGACATTGGTAGTCGTTTTACTGCGGCTCGGCGCTCTTTTAGGAAGGCAGATTCTCCCCACAGTCTGTAACGACTCTTGACAGAGGGGTCAAGAATGAAGTTGGGAAAGGCAGCAGTAACCACGGGGTGCCACAGGTGATCGTCTTGAATATCGATGACACTTCAGGTCTGGCATTCCCAAGCCTCCCTCACACGGATGTTGAATACTGACCTGTCTACTCACCCAGTGTCTTCCTCTGTCCCAAAGGAGTGAGAACAAGAGTTTGACGAGAGCTTTTAGGTGTTGTGCAGGCAAGGGAAGTATGGCCAGTCTGTAAAAGATTAGAGGAAAGATGTACATGGCGCATGCCTCAGCTCTACCCTTTAAGGAAAGTTTCCTAGGAAGCCATGAGTTGACCGCAGTCTCCACCTTTGACCAATTCTTATCAAGCTGGAGACCTAGTCCGAACCATACGCCGACAACCACAGTCCGATCGATTTGCTGCAGTTTATCTTACCTCCTGCAATTCTTTCGTACTGAGCGAGCGCCCCTGACACGATCTCGATGTCTCGGAAGCTCAACACAAAGACTGTGTCATTATCGGTAAATGCAGATATCTTGGCAGCTGAGCCACCAGGTATAGCAATTCCAAATTTTCCTCCCCACATCTTAGCTTGTGGAGCAGAGGCTCTAACGCCAGGACCTATAGCAGGAGTGACAGCGGACAACCCTGACAAACCAACCGAGAGATATCAAAGAGTTTTGAGTGCTTTCTGTTGAGTTGCACGACAGCCATGGGCTGTTGATACATCACAAAAATCCACTTGCAGAAGTCCGGTTTAAAACCGGCGGCCTCCAAGACAAATGCCAGGAAACGATGGTCAACCCTATCAAACGCTTTGGACTGATCTAAATTGATCAGTACGGCTTCCGTGTCATCATATATTCCCCCTCTAGGATAATGCAGATTAGGTGCAAGTTGTCCTGAGTTGATCTCCCCTTCACAGCGTAGTTCTGCTCCGGTTCAACCAACTCACCGATAACAACTTGCAGCCGATTCGACAGGATCTTGGCCCAAATCTTCAACTCTGTGTTTAGCAGAGTTATGGGCCTGTGGTTGTCTAACTCTTCCCCTCCATACCCATCACCTTTCTTCAGCAATGTAATCACTCTCTTGATGACTTGCCCTGGGACGGATCCCTGAGCAAACCAATGGTTGAACATATCCGTCAGAAGAGGCAGAAACATGGGCAACAGCCTCAAATACAGTTCATATGGCAGATCATCAAGTCCTGGCGACCTGTCACAGCTGACCTGCTTCAGCGCAGTAAAGATCTCCCGCTCCATCACCCAGCCCTCGCAACTAGCTGCTCTAGTCACCTCAAGGTGGGGAGAGTCGGCCAAATAGTCGCTAAACTCAAGGATAGGAAGATCTGGCTGCTGCATAAAATGCTCCTCAAAATGTTCTCGAAACCCCCTCGCAGATCTCCCGAGTCGATTCCAGGGTGCGTCCATTCGGATGTCTGATTTTCGCAATGTACTTGTCCGAGCCACGCCTAGAAACCTCACAGCACACATCTGAATCAGAATTGACTGCTTCATTGCCTCTCTTTCTAAGCCTAGCTTTAACTACTTAGCCTTCATAACACTCACTAGTCTCGTGTAGAAGGTCCTACTTAGCTAGTTCCTGACTAACCCTATCACCCTCCCCATAGCCCGGGCTAGTTTCTGCTCTAGCTGCTTCTTTGTCTTGGCCTTCTCTAATGTGAGGTGCTGGGCATACTTGATAGAGAAGCTTATGATCTTGGCTTTGAGACCTAACCACCACTTACACCCGGTAACTGCCCTCACTAGTGCCTTTTTAATTAATTCTCTTAACTGATCCTGGTAGTCTTGTATCTCCAGAAGGGAGGTGTTTAACTTCCAGTACCCCGCTAACTTAGGCCTATTTCCTAGCTTCAGCCAGGCCATAACTAGTTTATGGTCCGTCTGGCCTAGCCAAGTGAACGTGGGACAGGATAGGAAGTCTACTTCGCCTCTCCTAACTAACAGATACTGCACTTTGATCTTGACCTGAAGGTAAAACCCAGATGCGTGGAGTGGACTCTCTCTACTGTGCTAGGAAGTTACTTACGCCTGAAAGTATCCTATACCTTTATAAGGCCACCATTCACCCACGTAAGGAATATTGTTGTCTCACATATGGGCTGGTGCATTTGCTACTAGTCTCTTACTCCCGGACAGGGTTCAAAAGAGAGTCGCCTACCTGATAGGTCCTAAACTGTCATCTAAGCTTCAACCACTGTCCCATCGGCGAAATGTTGCATCCCTCTACCTGTTCTACAAGTATTTTAACTTGACGAACTACAATCCCATGTACCCCCTTGACTTGACCCGACAAACCCGACAAGCAGCAAAATCCCACCTCTATACAATAGAAATCACTAGATGTAAAAAAGCCTTCTACTCTAATAGTTTCTTGCCCAAAATTGCTAGACTTTGGAATTTCTGTTCGGTTTCCTGCTTCCCCAACTGTACTGTATAAGTTCAAGTGTAATGTGAACAGACATCTTCTGCTCAACTCCTTTCATAGTATCCCTGCAATTTATGTCCCTACATCGAAGTTGCACTGTGTTTTGAAAATGCAATAAAAATAAAGGAAAAAAGAAGGCAAGGAAACTCATGACCATGCATAATGTACTACACCCAAAAGATGATACTGACCGACTCTATGTGAAAAGGAAAGATGGAGGAAGATGGCTAGTTTGTATAGAAGACTGTGTGAATGACACACGAAATGAATTAGAAAAATGCATAATGCAGAAACCCGAATGAATAATTACTGCACAAAAAAGCACTGAAAAAACAAACGACTGAGAGAGAAGAAATGATGGATAAGACGAGAAAAGAAAAATCGAAGAGAAACAACTACATGGACGATTCATAAGGATGACAAAAGATGAGACAAACGAAAGCATTCGAACATAGCTACAAAAAGGAAATCTTAACAAAGAAACTGAATCTTTAATAGCAGTCGCACAAGATAACATGATTAGAACCAACCACATAAAAGCAAGGATCGACAAGACACAAGAAAACACGAAATGCTGACTATGTGGACAAAGAGATGAAACAATAAACCTCATAATAAGCAAATGCAGCAAACTAGCCCCAAAAAGAATATAAGAATAGACACGATCAAGTGGGGAAGACATGCAGAAAACTGAATCTTGAACATGCAGAGAAATGGTACAAGGCCACACTGGCAGCAGTACTTGAAAATGAATGCCACAAAATCCTATGGGACATGGATATACATACGGATCAACCCACCCAAGCAAGAAGACCGGATGTCATACTAGTTAACAAAAACGAAAAGATCTACCAGATTGTAGATTTTGCCCTTCCAACAGACATCAAGGGGGCGGAGAAGCAGAGCAATGACACAGAACTGGCCAGAGAGCTCAAAGGTATATGAAAGATGAAATAAGTTAAGATGACACCACTAATAGTAGGAGCGCTAGGAACAATACTGAAAAACTTTGACAAGAGAATGGGAAAGATTGGAATCAGAGGGATGGCTGAGAAGATATAACGGATAACAGTAACGAAAACGGCTGAAATATTAAGGAAACGCCTTGAGACACTAACACATGAGCCACACGTACAAACTGAACATACAGAAAATGCTACAGATGTGAAATACAAAGGACCATCACATTGAATCACGAAAACTTAAACTGTATAATTAATAGCCCCCTGGATCCCCTCTTTTTTGTGTATGTCACCAAAAACTGACGTCACACAAAGAGGATGGAAAGACCAAAGAGAGAAAGCACTAGCCAGACTTCTGCTGGACGAGTACAAAGAGGATTAGGACCTTGGCAAGGCCTTTTGTCACTAAAATTCCAGTGAAGATCAGTGGTCACCGCCAATGAGAAATCAATAGTAAGCGGCTGTTATGATAATGCAAATTCATATCCAAGGGTTTTCTAAAGAGGTAGAGAGTACTGGAAATCTCGGAAGACCTGTTGTCACTCAGACTTCAGAGAACACCGCAAGTTGTTCTGACAGAAAAATCTTTGATTATGGCTTGTGTGACTACTCCTAGTGAGTAAATAATAATAACAATAATAATAATAATAATAATAATAATAATAATGATTTTGTATCCATCTGTGTACGTTTAAAGTGTGTAAACTGATCATATGACTTATTATCTTTTTTATATGTTTTGACGCTTTTTGTTTTTTTGCTCTTAGTTAATTACATGTTTGTACCTATTTACTATGCCTCCCCCACGGGACAGAGTTAGACACCAGGGTCGTTTTTTAACGTGGAGAAAAGGTACAAAAATAAAAATTGTCTCAGTCGTGAAGGATTTCTCCTCCACCGAAAGAGAACAAGAAATAGAAGTGCAGCATCTGAAGAACAGATACTACACTTTGATCTTGTCCCGAGGGCCAAGGAAAAAACAAAAACGGTCGTTAATTTCAAGCTCAAATGATAGTAAAATAAATGAATAAATGGCTTACTAAACCACTAACCCTTAGTCCAGGAGGTGTCAGTTAAACTTAGGTTTAGTTGAACAGTAAACTTTTCAAAAAGTATTTTAAGGAATATGTGACACGGTCACTGGCATAGCTGGAGGCCATTTTAGACGACAATAGCGTCTGTGTGTATTACCCCCACCCCAACAATTAATATAGTATAATATGTAAGTTAAATAAGTATTCATGAGTTAAAGTGTTCATTGTGTAAATAATGTACATATATTAGTATTTGGCAGCGTGGTACTGTACATGCGTGTTGGTTTACATTGTTCTATTAGTGTGTATATAGTTATGAGTAGCAATTCGTTTCTGTTTGCCTGACTCTTGCTATTGTGTAAGAATATGTGTGCCAGATGAAGAAAACTGGTATGTGAATCATTGAAGTATTCCTTTCCACCTTGCCTCACCTGGAGAATGTTGAACAAATGTTTTTGTGGTCCTGTTCTGGGTGTGGCCGGCTCGAAAATTCTTGAGTAAAGTGTTATTCTTGACCATATCTTATAAGAGTTTTTAATTTGCAGTGGCTTATTACTTTCACATAGACGTGTTGCTTTTGGGGGTGTGAAACGATTTTCATTGGTTGTAAATATTTCCTGTGAAAACTTACTTGCTTTTGGAAGCGATGAAGGAAACAAATTCCAAACGAATCCGAAAAGAAAAAAATGTAGTAATTAGAGCCATTTGCTATTTAATGTCCACTTCGCGATTCAGTCGACTCAAATAAAACAGCAGAAAGTATACACATGTATTGGACATATTGAATTTTTAGTGTCATCAAAAAACAGATATCGACGAAATTTTTTATTGAAATAAAAAAATAACACACACACATTTTAAAACACCTTCAGAGCTTGAAAATTATGCAGATCAAAAAAATATTCTTGTGTTTAGTAAAATTTATTTGTTTTATACTTTCTTTTTATTTTTTGTTTTCAGTCTCTCGGCTGTTAACTAGACTGCATGCATGAATGCCCCAAATTGATTCACCTATTAGATTCCTCGTAAAATTTTACTTAAGAACGTTGTTTGATTTGAACATGAGACTTTGTTTTCAACAGAATTCCCTGACAGATGAGCAGACATCACAAATATTATACGAACATCTTTTTCGTAGTGTCATGGTTCTTCAGTATAGCTAAACATGGAAGAGTGTTTCAAATTGTGATTCATAATTCGCTTTCTTGGAAAGAAATCCGAGATCATAAGAATATGCTAAATCACAATATTTATTTAAACGGGATCGATTGAATATGATATTTAAACGGGATCGATTGAACATGATATAATTTTTCATCATTTTGTTCAGTTTTTCTATTTTTTTTTTTTTTTTTAAATATATGCTTTATTTAATATCAAGGTAAAAATTATTACAGAAAAAATATTTATTTACGCAGATTTTCATTAATAATTTTAATACCATTATTTAAAATATGCCAGAGCAATTAAAAATATAAACAGAAAATCAATGCATAAAAAAAATTGATTTTGTCTAAGATTACTTGCTGCCGAAATATAAATATATATTTTTACACTGAAAATTAAAAATAATAAATATTTTAAAAAACATATTGTTTATTTGGCTCCTAATTTCGATTTCTCGTGGAGTTGGTTCTCCCTATTGTTCTAAAACACTTTCTCACACCTAGAGAGTACTGGAAATCTGGGGAGACTTGTTGTCACTTAGACTCTAGAGAACACTGCAAGTTGTTCTGACAGAGAAATCTTTGATTATGGCTTTTGTAACTACCCCTAGTGAGTAAATAATAATAATAATAATAATAATAATAATAATAATAATAATAATAATAATAATATCTGACCTTTTATGGAACACTGATGTATTTGGGCTTGTGAATCTCTGCCCAATTAAAAAGTTCTTGATAGGATGCCGAAATGTATCTTTCATTTATTTAACTCTCACTCTTTCTTCTTCTCTGCAGCCTCTTTCTACAGAACAAACGTGATGTTACTACGTGATACTATCGCCCCCCCCCCCAAGTGTTAGAGAGTATAGGGAAAAGAAAAAGAAATATATAACTACAGAAGAGGAAATAGGTTTCTCGCAAAAACACACACACACACACACACACACACACACACACACACACACACACACACACACACACACACACACACCAAAACAAAGGTGTAGTAAATAGGATTATTAAGAGGATGGATAGGAATTTGTTCACCGAGGTAGACAAAAGAAAGCTAAAGGTGTGGTTGTAATCAAGGTGTGGCAGATGACGACAGCAAAAAGACTGGATATATATTTTTAGAGTTAGTTTTAGGAGAGACTGGATTTTACGAATGTTGGGAACGGTTTGCGATTGTTGATGGCAGTTAGAGTTGTCAGTAGGACACAGTTGACAAGAGTTGCCAGTTTGACTCAGCCAAAGGCAGATCATTGCTTGGGCCAAGTCGGGTGGGAGGCTCTCCAGATGTGCCTACATTAAGTGACAGACTCGGCCTCGACAGAAAACCTAAGATATGAACGTAGCGCTTAGAGTGTAGTTTTCTCGCGACGGTGTCACACACTCATCCAGAGTGCAACTAATATTTCCAGAAAATGCTGAAGTTTGTGTGTTTTTATTTTTTGAAGTTGACTTTTGTAGATTTTTATATGCTTGTGAGCCACTGCACACACACTCAACAGCCGCCAATTTAAGAGATGACGACACAACCAAAAAAGATCAAAGAAAAGAATTCCATGGCACACAACGTTGTTAATGATTGGCGACGACATGGTCTTACAAACATGCGTAGTATTTTATCTATAAATACTATTATGACATTATTGTGTATTCGTTCTTTTTGCGGACTGTTGTCTTCATCTTCATAGTTGTTGTTTCACCACGTCTCGGCCAACTTATCCTTTGGCTTTCTGTGAGTAATTAACCGCGACGGGATATAAATGCTGAACCTTGTAACTTATCCCTAGTAATTACTGCCTTCCATAGTTGTTGTCTCACCACATTTTGGCCAACTAATTCTCTGCCCTGCTTGAGTAGGATTGAAACCGTTATCTTCAGACAAACAACAGCAACAACTACGAAGATGAGGATAAAAGTCCGCAAAAAAATAAATGCACAAATTATGAAACCTCATCTCAAAGGATTCTAAAAATAAAAAATATAATTATGACATATTTTTCAGAATTGTCTGATCTATTCCCTCATTCTTTTGTTCCACTTCAATCAATTCACTGTTTTAATACCTTATTGCAACACAGTTTCCTATTCTAGTAGTTTCTTTCCAAGAACCGAAAGCTTGTAAAACTCCTACCTATAGTCTTGGTCTTTTCAAAACTAAAGTCAATAAGCATCTCTTGTATTAGCGATAATTATCTTCAGTTCTTGTAACCTCCTTGTATAAGTGGCTTCATGCACTGTTTGAGGAAATTTCCACTTAAAAATCTTAATATATTAAATTTCACTATGTTTCAAAGGAGAGGTTAGATTTCAATTTTTCAACAAACACAACCAACATTGTGCTCTATAGTAAAAAAATGAAGAGAAAAAAGATGCCTACTTTTATCAATAGTGCAAATAAGTTATTTTAAAACCATCACATCGCTTGTTTGGCTTCTAAATTCTTATATTTTAGTTTCATAATGTTCAATATATATATATACATACATACATATATATATATATATATATATATATATATATATATATATATATATATATACATATATGTACTAGCAGGATCAATGTAGTGGCGTTGCCCTGTGAAAATATAGCACAAACCAGAACACAGAACAGCTACAGTACCCCCGCCCCTGAAAACGAAATAACCTTTGAGTATCTAATGCATTACCGTATGTGAGTCCCGTAAATTACTGACTATTTAACAGCTACAAAAATATTAATACAGATATATGACGGTGGTTGCTATTGGTAGTCATTCTCGGCTCAAGAAAATTTGAGGGCACTGGTGGTAGTGGTCAAAATGAAGCATCTGGATTCCACTGTCTTGCATTGTCTGGCAGTGGCAGTTAGCGGAATCCACTGGCTGTCATAGTTGCGATTAGTTTGTCTTGGGGCGGTTTCTTGCTTTTACAATTTTCACTGTGGGGCACGATATCCAGTGGTGTGCACTGTCATCAAGTGGCGGTTGGTTATGACTGTTATCTGCGATAGTGATTCTTTTTAGGTGGTTACTGTTAGTTGATGGCATAGGCTGGTCCTAACGGACACTGTCAGTTATTGCTGTATTGTGGCAGTTACTTGTGGGCACTGACTGTCTTTGAAATTTTTGTCCAGTCGTTAAATGTTGATGAATGTTGGTGTAGATGTTATATCGCAACATGTGTTTTGTAAGAATGTAGAATACAGACTGTGTCATATTCTACATACTGTACTTATACTGTATACGGTAGGTATTATTTATTTAATTGTTAGGTGCCTCCTATGTTAAGACTGGGTCAATAAATAATAACGTCAGTACTCGACATGGTTCGTATTCTGCATAAGTACCCATGTATAACATGGTAAGCGCCTGAATATGATCCAGCCTTTTTATTTATGCACAATTTGTAAAAGTATATGGTCGCTAAGAAACTATTAATTATAAAAGTTATTTTGAGATATGCCAAATAACGTTCCGTTAATGAAGGTGAAAAACTGCGTCAGCTATGGCGCAATCCGAAAGCTTTGCCGATTGTACTTTATGCATGTACGTTTCGGAAAAATCGAAAGGAATTCTGAAGCATTTGAACTGGCGAATCGGAAGTTATACTTAAGAAAACCCCTTCATTCCATCAATAATGTGTCTCGTAAACATCCCGTAAGAAACCGTCTATAATTTTTATGTAAAAAAGAAGAAGAAGAAGAAGAAGAAGAAGAAGAAGAAGAACAACAACAACAACAACAACAACAACAACAACAAATAAATGACAGAAACAAATGAACAACTAATAGGAAGCGCCAGTTAGTAAAAACAATACAATGACGGCGTTCCCACGCAGCTACTATCATTAATAAAAGCAATAACAAAATTAACATAATATTCAAGCAATAAAAACCATACAAATTTAGAAGCAAAGCTTTGTATTTCTATGATAAAACACCATAATACAGACAATGTAGTCGTGGGTTCGATTTTTGTCCAAGTCAAGACATGCTGCTGACATCGAGTTAGCAAAAAACGCAGGTTCACAGATAACTGTATGTAAAAGTTATGAAAAATGATCTTTGTATAATTGCCATATATTTGCAAAACTTACTAACTAGTTCCACTCCCGTATTCAGCTCTGTAAATACTGAAAATTGATATATAGCATATATCTTGTTATAACATTTATGTGGATATTTCAAATAACTAAGCAGGCCGCCCAGTCGTAAAATATAATAGTTTGATTAATGCTGACTTATTATTTATTATTATATTATATTGGATCCAATATGATATGATAATAAATAATAAGTAATAATAATATAGAAATGATTTTAAAGGTTTTTTTTAAAAAAATGACTCGTGCGCTACCAACGAGAATCGAAACAAAAACGTTTAGTTTACGATTTACTTTTTCCTTTGACGTTAATGCCTGGACATGTTTGCTGTAAGGATAAAAATTTAAGCATGAACTTACTAACTATTACGTTATGCATGCATATTCGTAATGCCGTCATTCGACCCTCACCTGGCAAATTCTATTTTTTTAATTTTCACACTTTTGCACCGATTTTCCCCCGCTAAAACCCAAATAGAAAATTTCGCTTTAATTCGAATACCCTATATATTAAGTTTAATGTCTGTAAACCGAAAACTGACAGAAGAGTTTGACAGGCAAATTTTTTAAAACAAATATATAGAAAGAGGTTTGTGTTTACTATAAACTTTTTACGCAAATATTACGTAAGTAGAAATCATGTAGAATATCTGCATGAATATAATTACACGTAATAGTTAACTAAAGATGATCATCTCATAAGAAAACCGAAAAAACTTACAGGGAATTAATTTGAATGAATGTTTAAAAGAATATGCAAATTAGTTAGATATTTTGCAGATGAATGCAATTCCACGGGTCATATATAACAAAGTGGTATTTTCTTTTTAAGAGCGTTTTTAATATGAATATCAATACACACAAAAAAACACATTTATATATATATATATATATATATATATATATGTATATATATATGTATATATATTATCTGCAAACTTGAAATTTGGTATATAGAGTAATCATACACGTGGAAAAATTTTTAATCGGTTATCATCCGGAAAAAGGGCTTCTAAGGGGTAAAAATGAGAAAATTGGTAAGTGCAGGGGGTCATCTGATTTTTATCTGTTTTTCAACTGTTTCACGAATGCGCATGCATAAATAGTTCACATTACAAATTCTTAATGTTAAGAATAAGTAGGTTTGAAAGCACTTTTTAAAGATCGTGTCGATTTAGCCTAATAGTTATCGTACTTGACTCACTATCTTTAGGTTTTGGATTCAATCTCAGCTCGAGTATTTATTTATTTTGTTTGGAAAAAACATAATACTCGCATGCACATGTCTCAGCTTTTGAATGAATATAATACTTATGTGTATTTTACGATCCGGCAATACTGAGCGACCTGATAGTATATATATATATATATATATATATATATATATATATATATATATATATATATATATATATATGCATATATATATATATATATATACATATATATATATATATATATATATATATATATATATATATACTAGTAAAAGTACCCGTCGTTGACTGGGTTCAAAAACAGCCTACAGAAAATGGACTTTGATTTATTAAAGTATGATAGGTTATGAAAAGGAGGGTTGTAAATTTGGGTTGAATTTGGGGGTATCCAAACCAAAGCAAAATATGATGAAAGTAAAAATAAAATACATAAACCCCATAATTTATTATATCATACCTGTTCCCACTGAAACACTTATCACAATATTCTGTGGATCTATATTAAAAAACCTTGTAAAACTTTGTGACATATTTCCATTCTATGGAGGTCAGGGGCGAACGAACACTCCATAATTTTATTATCCCATATTTCTTCAAACTGAAACATAATTATCAAAATATTCTTACGCAGATAGATATGAAAAGTCTTTATTAAAGTTTGTACTTATTTCCATTCTATGGAGGCCAGGCGCAAACGCAGACCCCACAGTTTTATCATACCATCCCTATTTAAGTTAAAACATACTTATCAAAGTATTATTTTGTACATCTATATCAGAAACACTTGTAAACGTTTATTTTTAATTTTTAAATTTTTTATTTCCATACTTTGTGGACCAGGCGCGAACACAGACCCCACAATTTTAATGAACCACCGTTCTGCCAGATCAAACATACCCATTCCTGTGTCTCGATACATCTTCTATCATTATATGTAATCAGTTTTTTTAAAATAGTCAACCATATAGGAGCCTATTTGTGAACACACACACACACACACACACACACACACACACACACACACACACACACACACACACACACACACACATTCAGCTTCATTTTATATATATATATATATATATATATATATATATATATCGTCCAAAAAGTCACTGAAGTGTTTCGAACTTAAATAGATTCTTTTATTTTTTATATTTTCAGTAATATTAACACAATCTGACTAAGACATTGGGAAATTGAAACAAAAAAAAAAAAATGCAAAATTCAAACAATTTTTATTCATGAAAAATAATGTCTTTTAAATGTTGTCCATTTTCAGCTTCACATATTTGTGCTCTTTCCAAAACATTATTCTGTGACAGATTACAGAATCTCTGGATTACGATTTAACTCCCGTATTTCGTTCCTGATGTTTTCCTACAATTCTTGCAGGGTTTGGGTTTTGTTTCGAATTGTGTTGTGAAAATTCCATCGATAAGCTCTTTGAATCCAAACAATTGACCCATGATTTTGGTAAAAAAATTTCACAACTTGCGTATGTTGCTCAATGCTATACTTATCTGTAATTAATTTTCAAAATATTACCTGTAAAATATCCGAAATAGAGAAAAAAGTACTCATTTTGACACCCTATATATATATATATATATATATATATATATATATATATATATACACAGGTTAGAAAAGCATTTCATCCAAGGCATGAAAATTGTTAAGCAAAATGTTTTTACTGTAGGCTTTAAAAATAAAGGTACAAGATTCAATTTGAAATTTATTTATCTTCAAAGTGTACTTTTATACATTTTACAAAGTAAGGTATGCACATTTAATACCTTACTTTGTAAAATGTATAAAAGTGCACTTTAAAGATAAATAAATTTCAAATTGAATCTTGTACCTTTATTTTTAAAGCCTATAGTAAAAACATTTTGTTTAACAATATTCATGCCTTGGATGAAATGCTTTTCTAACTTGTATCGTATCTTTTTAAGATTATATTTTATTTAATTTATTAATTTGGATTTAAAAAAAGATGAATGTGATTTTGTATGTATTTATAAAGACTCTCCTACTCTCTATTTCAGATTGTATTTCTCCTCACACCACAACTCATTTTTGCAACCCCCTCTTTTTATTATTACAGGTCTGCATATTCTCTCTGTTTCAGTTTATAATTCTCCTCACTCCACAGCTCTTTTTTGCAACTCTCTCTTTGTCATACATGTCTGAATAATAAGAAAATCTGAATTTTTTTAACAAAAACTTTAAAATAACTTTTTTAGATTAATTTTTTTAAAACTTCTTTCAGAATAGAAAATCTTTACAGTTTAATAAGGAACATATTTCATATAAGTTTCATTAAAAATATTCAGTAGATAACGAAAAAAATAGAGATGAAAATTTCAAAAGGAGTGTAGAACTGGTTACGCTCAATAGTAGTCCTCGCTAGCGAAAGACTTTGTTATTGTTATTCTATTATTATTATTATTTAAAACATTTTGTGTCCTGCGCTTTTGCGCGAGGACTAATATATATATATATATATATATATATATATATATATATATATATATATATATATATATATATGTATACATATTGAGTAAAATGATTGATTATTTATAATCAAAATTAAAATTAAAAATCCGTTTCACAAGGAAGAACAAACAAAATGAATAAATTGTCCGATCGTTTCGGAAACGATGTTTTTATTGAGACAGACAATAATTATATCGTTTTTATTTTATAAAACGAAGTCTCTTCATCAGCAAAAAGAGTGGGTTGGGGTTTAAAGACACCAAAAATAAAACTAGCATTTAATAATAATAATAAGGCAGATATATCTGGAAAATATTACTTATTTTGATGTTGATAAACAAAGTAAGATAAAATAAATAAAATCGGGTGGAAAAGTAAGATTAAGAGGGATATCTTCAATATTTCAAATAAAAATATATATGCCGTTTAATAGTCTGCCTTTAAAGCCCGTAAGTATCATCTTCAATGCATTCATTGGGATGTTAAATGTAGTTTATGAATTGTTGAAAATGCTGATATATACAAAATTCGAAGGAAGCGCCAATAAAATAATATTACCAGTTTAAAATCGTTGGAAACACTATATTTGAATTTATCTTAAATAATTCAATTATAAAGGGGGATAACTGCCATTTTTGAAAAATGATACTCAAATAGAAAAATAAAGAAAATTTTTATTGTTCCAAGGGAGATAACCACTAATTACTTAAAAATTAGTAATTTTTTAATATGTTTTAAAGATAGTAATATTAATAAAATCAATAATAATAGTACCATAAATCTTCTTGGTAGTAATTAAATAATAATATTATTTATAATAGTAAGTATAGTATTTATAGAACTAACATTAATAAAATAGTAACATAAATTCAAAGTGAAATAATAAATAAAATAGAAAATAATGGTAAAATATCAAATAAGATAATAATAATAATAATAATAATAATAATAATAATAATAATAGAAATAAAACTATAATAATAATTATTATTAAGTTATAAATTACAAATTTTAAAATAGATTAGTAATTAGAAAATTTTATGATTTATGATGGCTTAAATTTGTCGAACCTAAACCAACGTTTATGAATGCACCCCGTAAGAATTTCGTCTTTTAAGTTTAAGAGGATGGATTTAGTGTTATTATATTTTAAAATATTAAGGGCATCATATCTACAAAGTGCACAGAATTTGTCCCCCGGCATATATGCTTTAAAAGATCCTATTATTTCCCATTTTAAATTGAATGGAATACTTCTCTCATTAAGTCGCCAAATATGTTTAGATAAAGAAGTCTGGTTTTTCAAGGAAAGATTTTTGAAGGAGTGCTTATGCGTGGAGATCCTGTGTTTAATAAGTCAAGATGTGAAACCGAAGTAAATGGCATTTTGTTTAATATATTTGTTGTCAGCTAGATGTCAACATTTTCAACAATTCATAAACTACATTTAACATCCCAATGAGTGCATTGACGATGATACTTACGGGCTTTAAAGGCGGACGATTAAAAGGTATATATATTTTTATTAGAAACTAGCGGGGGTACCCGGCGTTGCCCGAGTGCTTGTTTCCGGGACGGGGGGGGGGAGTTTAAAAAAATGTTATGGTAGGTAAGTAGGAAGGATCAAACCCGGAGTCATGAGTAAAAGTAGGAAAATAAAGTGTGAAAAAAAACAAAAAAAAAAAAACATCTGCAACGTTAACAGTTCGGCCACCAAGAAAAGTCCATTCCAGTTGTTTAGGAAAAAAAAAAAAAAACGACTACGGTAGGTCGGCGCGAACGTGAAAATATAATGTGAATTGTCCAGCACGCTAACCACTACGCCACAGAGCACTGCAGCTTAGTTTAGTGATTTTAAATAACTTCACATGAAAGAACTACGAAGCCAAACCGGTGTTCGCTTCTCAACTGTTCCTTGTGAACGATCCCCAAACGGTGTTAAGTGGTGGCAGGGGGAGGAGGAATTTATTAGAGAGAAAATATTTTACTACTTCCATTGATCTTAACCGATTTTGGCCGTGACTTCTCAGCAGAAAAAGTATAGAAATCTAAGATTATCGAGGAATTTGAGAAATAATAAGCCTATAACACACCTCAGATATTGTTCTGCCGTTTGTGCATATTATATTTGCATGAAATATCTTGATTTTTAATCCTATTAAGGTCAAAATCCGACGGGAAAAAATGAGTTCATTTTATTTATATAGATAGATAGAAGAAGAATAGAAGAAGATAGAATAGAAAGAATAGAAGAAGAGAATAGAAGAGAAGAAGAGAAGAAATATTGAAGATATCCTTCTTAATCTTACTTTTCCACCCGATTTTATTTTATCTTATCTTACTTTGTTTATCAACATCAAAATAAGTAATTGTTTTTCTTTATATTTTAAATATTTTCCAGATATATCTTCCTTACTTAAAAAATGCTAGTTTTATTTTTGGTGTCTTTAAACCCCAACCCACTCTTTTTGCTGATGAAGAGACTTTGTTTTATAAAATCAGATGATAAAATTATTGTCCAAGACTTATTGTCTGTCGCAATAAAAACATCGTTTCCGAAACGATCGTACAGTTTATTGATTTTGTTTGTTCTTCCTTGTGAAACGGATTTTTAATTTTTAATTTTAATTATAAGTTATCAATCATTTTACTCAATATTAAAATGGCTCTAGGATAACTATGCCTATCGAGCTTATATATCTACATTACAACGAACACTGTTTTCTTTTAATTGTATTAATGCATTTACTAATACATTAAAATAAACTCCGCTCCTTAGCCTGTTGGTCTAATTCTCTCAATATATATATATCAGTGATTATGAAAATGTGGACACGCAAGATAAGATAGATTCGACAATATTCGTTTGGTAATGTTGATTTATTGAACAAAATTCAACATTTTTATAGAATAAAAGAAGAAAAATTCCGTCGTAGAGAAACTGTGGTAGGAAGGGGCAATGGGTGCTGTGTGTAAACAGTGTGTGAAAGGAGAAGAATGTATGGGAAGAGTAGTGAATAAGGAAGGAGGAGATAACGGCAAGGATGGTGGCAGAATTAGAATAACGTAGAGAAATAAATTGAATTTAAAAAAAAATGTGATGAACAGAGTAAATTGGGTACGCGTAATGGGAAGGAGAATGAAATAATAAAACAATGATAAAATAAAAAATAAAATAAAAATCAAACCACGTGGCAAGAAAATAAAAAAGAGAATGCAAGAAAGAAAAAAAATAACTAAACACGCAGAAAGGATCGATTTTTGTGGATTAAAGGTTATTCAATATTGCATTTTTTTTTTCAAATCATATTCACTGTGTACAATTTTAGTTATGATGTCAGAAATTTTGTAAAATCCCAGCCTTTGTTGAAAGTTCTCAATGCATTACAAAATCAAACTGAATCCGATCGTGTATCGCAATTTTATCTTATTTTACATTTATTTTATTTCTGTTTTTTGTTTGGACGTATCAAAATGATGATCACTAAAAATCATGAGTGCAGAGCCGGCCTCAGGTATAGTCAAACTAGGCAGCTGTCCAGGGCCCCTGATTAATGAGGGCCTTGCACAGGAATCATAAGAAAAGAAACAAACTTTATACATAATGCTAACTATACATAAAACAAAATAGAGGCATATTAATATAGACGTGTGATATCAACACACCGTCTTCTCTTGGTGCTTTACATTTTATTTATTATCATGGTTTGAATAATGTTGTTTCAAGTGTAGCTAAAGCCCTTCGTATAGCATTGATAATTCGGATTGCTGTTGCATTGTGGGAAATAAGTTTTTCCAAGTTGAAATTAATACAAAAAAACTATTTGAGAACGACAATGACACAAGAACGCCTGAACAGCCTGGCAATGATATCTATCGAATGAGATGTCATCCAGTCTCTGGATTATTCACAATTTATTCCAAACTTTGCTGCCATCAAAGCACAAAAAGTTGATTTTTTAAGGTTTATGACATTCTTCGCCTAGGGCCTCCAATTATCTAAGGCCGGCTCTGATGAGTGACAAACGCATTTAAAATATCTCCAAATTTGATAGCATTATTCTGTCCACATATCCCTTTTTTTAAGACGTTGTATCTCACCGAAATAAATTTTCTTACTGTCCTAGCAAAGTTTACTATATATTTTAGCGTGTGCAGGTAATGTATGTTCGTTATTTTTGTGCTTTTAATATCTTTATCTTTTTATGGTGAGTGAGGCAGATGGGATGATTCTCAAGCCGTGTTGAGAAAAAGTGAAGAAAAAATGTTTGTCGTGTGTTGGAAGAGATGATAACGTTTCTTATTGTGTGAGAGGTGCCTGTACTGGTAAGTTTCGTTTGGGTATTAAAGTTTATCTGAATAGTTTATGTTTGCATAGGGAATAAAAAGTTTTGGGGTATTTTAGTGTGTTGGAAGTGAATTCTGTTGTAGTAATCATTAATTTATTCATTCAAGCTTTCAATGAAGTGGGAACACAGTTTTTAAAAATGGTGCATTCATGAAATGCATATATATATATATATATATATATATATATATATATATATATATATATATATATATAGAGAGAGAGAGAGAGAGAGAGAATAAACAAATAAATAAATTAAATAAATATGAATATACATAAACGATCACACATATATGTATGTATATATATATATATGTATATATATGTGCATATGTGTATGTACACATATGTATATTTATATATAAACTAACAAAAAAAAAAAAGAAAGAAAATGTCTGCCTTAAACCACTAACCTAATTTTAAAACAGATCCTTTGTTCGATAAAATGCATGCCCATTGGCTGATAGGAAGGGGCGCGGTGGATACTAGAAAGCTGATTGGCTAACTAAATCCTCAATAGAAGAGGACCATATAAAAACGATAAACAACCACAGAATTCGCACATAAGCCTAAGGAATCCTAAAGTGGATGAAACGCCAAATATTCAGTGTAGCTTAATCGCCATATATATTTTATAAATTACTAACTTGCTCTACCTACGTATTGAGCACTTTTGAAGTAAATACTTAAAGTTCACGCATAAATCTATACTTTCGTATATTAATTTTATGTGAGTAAATGAAGTAGTTATATATATATATATATATATATATATATATATATATATATATATATATATATATATATATATATATATACTAGCATTTCAGCCCGGCGTTGCCCGGGTGTTTGGAGGTGTATGTTGAGAAAAAAAATAAGAAAAAGAAAAAGCGGTAAATTTTTTTAAACTTTGACCCCTATTATGTCCCCTTAACATTTATTGTTTTGGACTCAAATCAAGTTATTAAGTTATATCCATGTCCAAGGAACCCATACCTAAAATTTCAAGTGTTTAGACCCACAATTGGCGGAGGAGTTTGGTAGAATTCTCAAAGGTCAAATCGTTGAACTTTGACCCCTTGCTCGGGTGTTTGGAGGTGTATGCTGTGCAAAAAAAGCAAAAAAACAAAAAAAATGGTTAATTTTTTAAAACTTTGACCCCTATTATGACCCCTTAAAATTTATTGTTTCGGGCTCAAATCACTTTATTAAGTTAGATCCATGTCCAAGGAACCTATATCTAAAATTTCAAGTGTCTAGACCCAAAATTGTCGGAGGAGTTTGGTAGAGTTCTTAAAGGCCAAATCGTTGAAATTTGACCCCTTAACAGCCAAATTTCTGGCTGACACCTGTCACATCGATTTTCCCAAATCTCAGTGCCCGGTATTTCAAATTTCGAGTCTATAGACTAAAAATTGACAGAGTTATTGCGTAGGGAAATGTACACAGACAGACAGACACACAGACACACAGACAGACAGACAGACAGACACGTTCACTTTTATAGATATATAGATATATATATATAAGTTTGAAAAATATGCAAGGTTAAACAATAAAATTGTCGCTCTAAAGAAAACAACACTACAGCTTTATTTTTAAACTTTTATTGAAAAATCAATTCAGGTAACTTGATTATGTAGTAGAGCTGACATCTATTCAATGTAGCCGCCTTCAACCTCAATCACCACCTCAATACGTGTCTGGAACTCGAAGCATACCTTTTTACACAAGCGCCGCTGGGAGCTCGGCGAATATTCGGTGGATGGCATGATCAGGCTGGCTTTGATGTTTTGAGAGGTTATGTTGGTGATATTCTCGACGTATGATGTAACCCTCACTTGAAACGATACCAAAGATCATAACCATGGCCGGAAACCTTGTTTTCATCACCCTGGGCAGGTCCGTCCCAGTTAATTGTGGCAATCCATCGATGTACTCTGAAGGTGCTGGCAATGGTCCTGTTGTCATAACTTGGATCAGTAGAGAGCATGAGTTGTATAGTGGCACATCTCCGATCTTGCTCGAATATTGTGTCACTTTCAGACATGATATAAGGCTCCTATCGCTCTTGGGATTTGTACACAACTGATCAACTGATGACCCGCAACATAAAAGAAAACCAGTTTTGATCAAATGGAAATGGAATTATGCCGTCTTTTCTATAGCGACAATTTTATTGTTCCACCGTGTTAAGCTACGCATAATTTTCCACGTTTCATCCTCATGAGGATTCATCAGACTATTGCATGGAGTTGATGTTGCATCGTGTTTTTATATATCTCTGTGTAACTGGTTTTGCTAGTCAGCCAATCAGATTCTTTTACATCTTTGAATACATTATTTCGAAAAGTTTAATTTTAGACTTTTAGAAAACCAAATATGTATATATAAACATTGTTGGCTACATATGTGCATACACCCCTTTTTACTCTTTTCTTTCTTATACATTATGTCGCTGTAGCTTCTCATTTTTCCCTTATAATTCAGAGGTGTGCATCATTTTTTGTAGGGCCACATTTGAACTTTGTAAAAACAATGAGGACCAGTTACCGTAAGAAAATAAACTCTTATGTAGATTTATGAGAACTACAGGGGCTCCGTGGGCATGCAAAAAGGGTCTACCTCCAACAGTTCCGGAGGTTTCGACGTCAAGCAATGTTGTCGGTTCGAGTGGCGTCTCCGTGGAACCAGTTACCCGATGATGTCATAAGCCAACCCACACTCCAGGGCTTCAAGTCGGCTTTGGACAGACGCTGATCAGACCTCCACGGTTTTTCCCCTGTATAATTTCTCTTTGTACATAGCCCCCTAAATTCTCACTGATTTTTGCGTTTATTCTTTGCCAATTAAATGAATGAATGAATAAATAAATATAGTTAAGTAATTAAGTACATTCAGTAATATTGTGAATACATTTAGAAATAAAATCATGATAATCAAATATTTTATAACTTTTTTAATGTGATACTTGGTATTTTGCATTTGTACATAATTTGTTAACGTCTGCTCTGACAGATGTGGACACTTTAAGTTGGCTTGATAAATTTTCATCTGTTATTTCCATAGTGATTTTTTGTGAACTTAAATTTTGAAAAGGATTGTTCACAATAATACGTGCTTCTAAAAAGTGAAATTTTTCTGACATGTTGCTCTAAATTTGGATGCTTGTCGCACACATAGATTTGGTAAAAAAAAGTTGTCAAATCTTTGGTATCATCTGATCTTCTAAAGTCCATGTCAGACTGCGAGTCTACCAGCTCCATTTGACAGTTCTCGGGACTTTCTTCTCGTGCAACATGAAAGGGTTGAGGAAACAGCTTTAAATCTTTCTCATATTTCCTGAAATCTTCAAATCTAATTGTAAATTCAGATTACAACTTGTCAACAATTTTAGCATACTTGGAACATTCTAAATCAGTTATTTCTGTTTTTCTGAGAGCGAGAGTAGGAAATGAGTGTTCTTCTACTCAAATGTGCATTGAAAAGTTTAAGTTTCTTTTCGAATGAAGGAATATGTTAATACATATTGTATACCAACTGCTGTTTATCTTGTAGTTTTACATTTAAATCTACAAGATGGTGTGTGATATCAGAAAAGCAAGGTTATTTAACCAGTCCTCGTTGCTGAAATACGTAACACCCTGCGGCTTATTTACCATGAATTGTTCAATTTCTTTCTTAAATTACAAACCGTTTTCAAAGTAGCAGTTCTACTGAGCCAACGAACTGCAGTAAAATACGGAATATCTGGGTAATCAGAGTCCAGTTCTTTTTAAATTGACTGAAATTGTCTTCACAGCACGAATAAACTTTATACACTGCACCACATCTTTCATCACATCAGTAAAATGCAGTACCTTTGTGTACAAGTTTTCCTGGTGTATAATACGATGATTCACGAAAACACCTTCTGCATCAATAGAGTCCAAAATTTTTCTGGTGAATCGATTGGTTTTTCCTGTCATTGAGGGTGCCCCGTCAGTTGTCAAACTACACACTTTTAAAGGGCTTAGTTCAAACTTCTCAGCTTCAAAACTTGTTCACTAATATCATGGCCCGTAGTTCCTGAAGAACACGCTGGATATGTCTAAAAATCCCTCAATAACTTCAAAATTCTCAGTACCTCTCTGAATAAGCACAACCAACATTACTGTGTCGCTGACATGTGTACTTTCATCGTGCCAGACTATATGTGATACATTTTTTGTATTCGCTCTGTCAAAGTCTTGGCAATGTTAATGGCAAGCTGATTGATTCTGCGTGACACAGTTTGAAAACGGAACAAACTTGTTTGCTGTACCAATGATTTTTTTTCTTCCTTTTTCAGGACACACAAAATGAGTAAATTTGTTCAAACAATGTTTAACAAATTCTTCTTCGGAAAACCTTTTTCCCTTCTCAGCAATTGATTCTCAAAGTTTGAAGCTTAGTTTCGTAACAAGTTCAGAGTCACTTTTATACGTACTAAAGGTAGCTTGATTATTAATTGACTTACTCAGCTGTTCAAGTTTGTCCAGTCGGCTCTGCCCTACTAATGCATCATACGTGGAATATCGTGTTGTATAATGTCGTTTAATGTTGAAGTCTTCCATTACTGTTACCATACTTTGGCAGACGACAGATATGCCACCGTGATTGTGCTGAACAGCAAAGTACTTTTTACTTCAGTCATTGTTCAAAATTTTTCCTTCGTCACTAATTTTCAGTTTTTCTGTAGCACACATCTTTATTTGGATAAAATATGAAGAAATATTAGTAGTCTATAATAGCATAACTGATTAAATTTAAAAAATAATAAATTAAAAATTAGCCAATAATGTGCCTTGATATTATTAAACAAGGTTTTTAAAATGGTTTTCACATATAAGCACGTTATCAGTATATAAATTAGCATATCAATATCTATATTATTATTGCGTTAGTGTCCGTCTGCCTGTCAGTTTGCTTTTTTATCGGTGTTTCCGCCCGCTGGAATGATCCATTTTACTACTTCTTGAAATGCGTATGTTCGCTTGATAAACCGATATTTCTGCCCCCTCCCTTAGTTCATCAGTCATCTGTTCGCTTTTTGTAAAATTTATAGGTTTTCTGCGTTACGTTCTTTTGTTTTGTGGTTTTAAAACATTGGGATGAAAAAAAAAAAAAACTACCAAATAATTAAGAATCCAATTAAAACGTCATTAAGAGTGTATCTAAGAAAATTCAATTTTTTTTATCGAATCATTTGACAAAAAATTATAATAATCTGAATAGAATAAACAATAGGGAATAATATAAAATAAAATAATTAGCTACGCTTATTATTTAAATTATTATTATTATTTTCGAAAAAATCATTTGAAAAAATTCCTTATAGGTTTGGCAGTTTAGTCAATAATTTTTATATTTGACTCAATAGCCTGAATGAACCCGTGAAACGACACAAGGTAGTACTTGTATAAATTAATAGAATTATATTATAAAATATGACAAACTCATGAAATAAAATCTGATTTGAGCAAGTAAATATCTGTTGATGAATCTTTACTATCAATTCATAAATAATAAATTATAATGAATTATAATAAATTATAATAAATCTATATTGCGGATACTGAACTAGCAAACATGCGAACCTATTCGGCTACAAGACTGACATCTGAACCCAACATCTGACCCTGGCGCTGAAACAAACGTAACCACGTTCGAGAGCTGTTCATACTTCTCCCATCTGAAGAAGAGATTTTATTCTCGAAAAGTTTTGGGAAATTCAAGCACTTACCATTTTATGCGACACACTATGTTCATAAATAAATATATAATTAAATATTATTGATCTTTTTCATCAGTGTGTATTTACTTTAAGAACGTTTCTATACACAGCATTGCCATATCCTCTAACACAACCCTCTGACACTTCGCACAATGCTTCGAGCAAGCTATAAAATCCTCCTTAATAAAAATAATCAAACATAACTGTTTTATTATAGTCATTCAATACACATTTTTACCTATATATCTATAAAAGTGAACTTGTCTGTGTATGTGTGTGTACATTTCCCTACGCAATAACTCTGTCAATTTTTAGTCTACAGACTCGAAATTTGATATACAGTGTACTGAAATTTGGGAAAATCTTTGTCATCCGTTTTCGGCCGGAAATTTGGCTGTTAAGGGGTCAAAGTTCAACGATTTGACCTTTGAGAACTCTACCAAACTTCTCCGGGAATTTTGGGTCTAAACACTTGAAATTTTAGATATAGGTTCCTTGGACATGGATCTAACGTAATAACTTGATTTGAGCAAAAAAACAATAAATGTTAAGGGGGTCATAATAGGGGTCAAAGTTAAAAAAATTGATCACTTTTTTTTTTGGCTCAACATACACATCCAAATACTCGGGCAACGCCGGGCACCCATGCTAGTATATCTATAAAAGTGAACGTATCTGTGTATCTGTGTGTCTGTGTATCTGTATGTCTGTGTGTGTACATTTCCCTACGCAATAACTCTGTCAATTTTAAGTCTGCAGACTCGAAATTTGATATACAGTGTACTGAGATTTGGGAAAATCGATGTGATCGGTTTGCGGCCAGAAATTTGGCGATTAAGAGGTCAAAGTTCAACGAGTTGACCTTTCAGAACTCTACCAAACTCCTCCGACAATTTCCGGTCTAAAGACTTGAAAAGTTAGATATAGGTTCATTGAACATGGATCTAACTTAATAACTTGATTTGAGCCCAAAACAATAAATTTTATGTGGTCATAATAGGGGTCAAAGTTTTAAAAAATTGACCGCTTTTGTTTTGTTTTTTTTGCTCAACATACATCTCCAAATACCCGGGCAACGCCGGGCACCCATGCTAGTATATCTATAAAAGTGAACGTGTCTGTGTGTGTATCTGTGTGTCTGTGTGTCTGTGTGTGTACATTTTCTTACGCAATAAATCTGTAATTTTCAGTCTACAGACTCGAAATTTGATATACAGTGTACTGAAATTTGGGGAAATCTTTGTGATCCGTTTTCGGCTAGAAATTTTTCTGTTAAATGGTTTAAAGTTAAATGGCTAGACCTTTGAAAACTCTGCCAACCCCCTCCGCCAATTTTGGTTCTAAACACTTGAAATTTTAGATATAGGTTCCTTGGGCATGGATCTAACGTAATAACTTGATTTGAGCACAAAACAATAAATTTTAAGGGGTCATAATAGGGGTCAAAATTAAAAAAAATATAGACCTCTACGGTCTCTACCAAATTACTCAGACAATTTCTGGTCTAAACATTTGAAATTTTACATAAAGGGTATTCAGAGATATGGCAAGCTTTTTAATCGGTTTGGGTCTAAAATTTTTGTTATCAATATATAAATATATGTATGTATGTATGTATGTATGTATGCATGTCTGCCTAAAACCTTGGACAAAGGCGACGGATTTTACCAAGATCAGTATCGTTTTGAAGTTCGACCTTTCATACGACAAATATCGAAAAATTGTCTAGAAACATTAATATCTTCACCTTCCACTGGGAAGTTTTCTACGGAAGGGTATCGCTTTTTCGCCGATATTTTTGAAAGTCGTCCTCTCCTTTCGATTGTTTAGCCTTAATTAAAATACAAGCCACTTCCGGTTTGGCAGTGGTCGTAAGAACAAAGACGTCAGGTTTCCCCCCCCTTCCTTTCCTCCTTAACGGTACGGGTTCGAGCCTGCCTTCTTACTACCACTTTTTTTTTTTTTTTGCTTAACACACACATCCAAACACCCGGGCAACGCCGGGCTGAAATGCTAGTATATCTGTAAAAGTGAACGCGTGTGTGTGTGTGTGTGTGTGTGTGTGTGTGTGTGTGTGTACATTTCCCTGCGCAATAAATCTGTCAATTTTTAGTCTACAGACTCGAAATTGGATATACAGGGTACTGAGATTTGGGAAAATCTTTGTCATCCATTTTCGGCAAGAATTTTGCTTGATAACGGGTCAAAGTTCAACGATTTGACCTTTGAGAACTCACCCAAACTGCTCCGCCAATTTCGGGTCTACACACTTGAAATTTTAGATATAGGTTCCTTGGACATGGATCTAACTTAATAACTTAATTTTAGCCCAAAACAATAAATCTTAAGAGGTCATAATAAGGGTCAAAGTTAAAAAATTGATTGCTTTTTTTTTTTTTGCTCAACATACACCTCCAAACACCCGGGCAACGCCGGGCTGGCATGCTAGTACATCTATCTGTATATCTCTAAAAGTGAACGTGTCTGTGTGTGTGTCTGTGTGTGTGTCTGTGTGCATTTCCCTACGCAATAACTCTGTCAATTTTTAGTCTACAGACTCGAAATTTGATATACAGACTACTGAAATGTGGGAAAATCTTTATGGTCAGTTTTCGGCCAGAAATTTGGCTGTTAAGGGGTCAGAGTTCAACGATTTGACCTTTGAGAACTCTACCAAACTTCTCCGACAATTTGGGGTCCAAACACTTGAAATTTTAGATATAGGTTCCGTAGACATGGATCTAACTTAATAATTTGATCGAGCCCAAAACAATAAATTTTAAGGCATCATAAATGGGGTCAAATTTAAAAAAATTGACCGCTTTTCTTTTTTTTTTTTTTTTTTTTGCTCAACATACACCTCCAAACACCCGGACAACACCGGCTGAAATGCTAGTTTACTATAATAGTAAAAGTTAACGAATCAAAAAGCAAAATGTTGGTGATGTCAGAAAAATTACAATCTTTTACAATCATAACGTCCTCGCAATTTTGTTATGGACGTTATGAATGCAAAATTCGAGTGGCACTATGGTAAAAATGATGGATAAATAAAAAGTAAACAAATACATATTTTACTGACCAACAGGCGTGTTTTTTTTTATAAAACATATCAAACAAATTTGAAAACGAGGTTTGAAGTTAAAGTTCGAAGTAACTAATTATAAAACAACGACAAACATTGGTATTATGGCCAAGATGCATACAATTAAATTTATGTATAAGAAATATTGGCATTGTGTTATGATTCCATTTTTATACAGTAACTAAATATTATTGACATTTAGATAAAGAACTTATATGAAATAGTAACGATGTCTAGTTTTTACATAAACCTACTTGAAAATATTTTTGTGCACCTTGTTTTAAAATGAAAACACACAACGTTTGCCGACTTCCATAATATTTCGCGTCGTCAAATCGAAAACGATAAAACAAGTTTCACGATCTCGAAAATAAATCAAAATAAATATCCGTAATTATAAAAAACAAAAATATTATCTGAGGGTCATATGAACTGGTTTGGCCCACGGATCGTCTGTTATGATTAAATTTGTATAAAAAGAAATATTCTTGAGTTTGTTCTTAGAAGACATAGGCCTGATGACGCGGTTTCTCTGAAAAGAGTCACTGCAGAAACATGTACGCAGATATGTAGTCAATAATACAGGGTGTTCCAAAATGGTTGACCCCATTCTGAATGCCCATGTCTCGGAAACTACTTGATGAGTTTTAATGAAACTAAATACACTTAATGTTGAAGGTCATAGGTTTTATTCGTTATATTTACAAAGAAAAGTATAACTATTTGTTGTTTCTATGGCATATTTTCATAAATGTTCAATATGAGCGCCGCATGTGACTCTGCACACGTCGAGTCGATATTCGAGCTCGTGACAAACTCGCTATAGCATTTAGGTACGCATTAGCAGCCCTTTATTGAATTTTTTGATGCCACGTCCTAATTTGTTTTGTAGTTGGTGCTTTCTTTGCAAAATTTGTGAAGAATGCACGCTGCACTGTCTTCGGTGACTGAGTCCGTGCATACTCTAACACGTAAAATGCCCTTTCTTTTGAAGTGAACGGCATTTCTTAACCAGAAAAGATAGAAATGCCAAACGTTACACACAAAAACTTGAAACGTTTCTACACAAGCTGTGAAAATTTGAGGCCATTCCAACGAAACTTGCCAAAATTATTGGCCTACGAAATGGGGTCAAAACATTTTGGAACATGCTGTATTTATATAAATAAAACTACTCTGTGTGTGTGTGTGTGTGTGTGTGTGTGTGTGTGTGTGTGTGTGTGTGTGTGTGTGTTTTATTGATTGTATTATGCTGCTAACTTTAAATTTTAAATAGTATTTTCAGCTGAAAAGGGAAAGATTGAATAGACGTGTCATAAGAATGTCTATTCATTTTTTCCTCTGAAGATTTAACAAAAATTTGAGTTAATAATTTCTGAGAAAGACAATGGAAATCAAATTGAAAAACTATCAAATCCATAAATGCATTTCCTTGCTTTTCGTGTAATCGAATCTACGTTCGTATTTTTTCTTTTTTTCTTTGCGTCTCGTTTTCGACGAACGTTTGTTCTGAGCAGCAAATTGAAATTTGAAATATTTTGAGTTCAAAATAAGCGAAGTATTTCAGAATATTAGATAAAACAATTTTGGCGACGATAAGAATTGATTTGATTTGTTTACTTTACTGCATATTAACCTAGTTTATGGTTTGCTAAGCCCTAGTATTTTGTTTTTACGAAGAAGTCACCACTTCTCAAGGCTCGGAGGCCATTCGAAGATAAAGGTTAATGGGTGTACAGTAGTTTAGGAGAACATGTCGTAGTCATCGTTAGTAGTAGAAATTTGGTAAATTGGATTACTTAAGTAGATGGCTCATCAAGAATTTGTTTATGTTGGACTTGAAGATAGTTATATTGTAGTCAGTTGGAAAGCAGGGAAACGAAACAGAGTTCCACAAGCATCCAGTTCTTAGAAAGAAGCTTTGTTCATGAAATCAACGTTTATGTTTAGGTACAGATAAAGAGTGGAGAAAATTATTGATAGTGGTTTCAACTAGACGAGTATTTTTCATGAAAGTCAGGACATGGTGAGGGGCATAGATAAGAGCCATTAAAATAACGATAAAACAAAGACAGGCTCGCAACGTCTCTTCTGTGGGAAGAGGTTGCAGGGAAGAAAAAAGGGCATCCATCATTAGGCTACAAAATCTATTTTGAACTCTGCAAGATAAGCTGCTTCTAGCAGCTCCTACCCAGATGTGGCAACAGTACTCCATCCTTAGACGTACTTGGCTCTTATACAACTAGAGAATTGCATCAGCAGTAAGATATCTACTGGAGCGGTAGAAGGATCCCACTTTTTTTCAGCGACCTTAGCAACAGATTTAATGTACATGTTCCATTTCAGATCAGGAGTAAAGGTCAAGCCCAGAAGCTTGTCAAAACATGAAGAATCCCCAAGACGAGCGCCACCCATTTCAGTTGATGCCAGATGGGGATCAGGGCGTTTATGATGTAAAGATAGATACTTGTAGATCTAGCAGAACGGAAACCATATTGCCTGTCACTAAGAAGGTTATTTTTGTTGAGATGGTTGACTACTTCTCTACTTAAGACAGAAGGGAGATGAGCAATAACCTGAATTTGTAAATACGGAACATACTGATGAGGGTTTCAAGGGTGTTGGGAAGCATTTCTCTTTAAGACAATCCTTAAATAGCTTTGTAAGTATGGGAGCTAGTTCTGGTTGAAGCTTTTTGAGCATTATATTAGGAATAACTGCTCCTATATATATATATATATATATATATATATATATATATATATATATATATATATATATATATAAGTGGAAGTGTCTGTGTGTTTGTGTGTACATTTCTCTAAGCAATAATTCTCTCAATTTTTAGTCTACAGACTCGAAATTTGATATACAGAGTACTGAGATTTGGGAAAATCGATGTGATCGGTTTGTGGCCAGAAATTTGGCGATTAAGGGGTCAAAGTTCGACGATTTGACCTTTGAGAACTCTACCAAACTCCTCCGACAATTTGGGGTCTACACACTTGAAATTTTAGATATAGGTTCCTTAGACATGGATCTAACTTAATAACTTGATTTGAGCCAAAAACAATAAATTTTAAGGGGTCATAATAGGGGTCAAAGTTTTAAAAAATTGATCGCTTTTATTTTATTTTATTTATTTATTTTTTTTTTGCTCAACATACACGCCGGGCTGAAATGCTAGTATATATATAAAAGTGAAAGTGTCTGTATGTCTGCGTGTGTATCTGTGTGTCTGTGTGTGTACATTTCCCTACGCAATAAATCTGTCAATTTTTAGTCTACAGGCTCGAAATTTGATATACATGGTACTGAGATTTGGGAAAATCGATGTGATCGGTTTCGGCCAGAAATTTGGCGATTAAATTTTAGATATAGGTTCCTTGGACATGGATCTTACTTAATAACTTGATTTGAGCCAAAAACAATAAATGTTAAGGGGGTCATAATAGGGGTCAAAGTTAAAGTGAGATATGTTTTTACGCCATATAGCCGTTTAGATATTTAAAAAGATGTGATGCAATTTATGCTCTTTTGGGAATAAATATAGCGGTAATAATTAAAATATTGATGTATAATTGAAATGGAATGAATATATCTTTGTCTTGTTATTTATTGACTGATTATATGTATTAATTATTATAGGTGATATTTGTAGGGTTTAAGTGAGTTAACCTGTGTCTAAATTTAAATGATTGCATACATGTTTACTCACATCATAATAACAAAATAATAACGGACATGATAATCGGTTTCTTCCTACGTGTATTCAGAATTTTTAGTCCAGGATATGTGGACGAAGAATTCAAAAACCTCACAAAAATTTTTGAAAACATTGCTATATCTCACATAATTTATATTAAATGCAAAAAAATTTTTTAAAAAAAGCCACATAAATATTTTCTAGATAATAATAAGCAAAATCATATACACCAGATACATCTCTCATAAACAGGCATATTCTTTTGCTCACTCACGTCAATAATACAACAATTTGCAACACTCTAAACAAACGATGCACACAAACAATATCACAAACTATAAAACAAACATTAAAAACAACAAAACATTTTTAAAACAAACCCACAGCCAATGCAGGCATATATACTGTCCCATGCCATAAATGCCATCATATATACGTTAGTGCAACTCAACGTGGACTACACAAAAGGATCAATGAACATAAGCAAAAATCCTTAAATTTATTTCAAATAAATCTCGACAAATACTTCTTGAATCAGCGCTTATCGCAAACTCAAACACAATTAAACGGTGTAGAGGTTTCTACAATTTATTGCCTTTAATAAGTTAAACTCATATTAAAAGAAGAGGATTTAAATTTAGACATGTTAACTCACATATCTGGCAGTATCCTGTATCTCTATAAAGCCACCATTCGGCCATGCATGGAGTACTGTTGCCACATCTGGACTGGTGCATCTAGCACTAGTCTCTCTCTCTCTCTCTCTCTCTCTCTCTCTCTCTCTCTCTCTCTCTCTCTCTCTCTCTCTCTTTCTTAGACAGGTCGAAAAAAAGTCTCCGATCTAATAGGTCCGCACTAAGCGCCAATCTTATCCAATCGTCGAAATGTTGAATCCATGTGCTTGTTTTACAAGTACTTTAATGGAATGTGCTCTGACGAATACCCTGACTTACCTGACAAGCAAAAAATCTCATCCCTTCACTGTATACATCCTTAGATACCGAAACCCCTTCTTTACTCGAATTGCTATATTTAGAAATTCGTTCTTGGTTTCCTGCTTCCCTAAATGTACTGACATATAGAGGTTTAAATGTAATATGAACAGACATCTTGCTGCTCAACTCCCTACACAGTATCCCTGTAGATATGCTCCAAAAATAGTAACCCTGTACGTTCAAGTTGCAATGTGCCTTGCTTGAAGTGAATAAGAGTAAAAGAAAAAAAAATCCTATTTAAAAACCATAACTTATTTATAAAAATTTATTTACAAAAATTATCCCGCGGTTTCTTAGAACACAAGACAAACATTTTAATTAATTGCTTTATTAAATGAAAAATTCTACTCACAACAAATAATTTATTTTAGAAAAAAAATGTACTTATTAAATTAGATCCCCTAGGATACTTTTCCGCTTGTAAAATTCTTGCTTTAAATTACTTTGCTATTCCTTATGGACTATGAAAACAACATTAACTTAATTCCCGGACTGCGCCAGTGAAAGACAGCTAGTAGTAATAAATAAAGAAGCAAAAAACACATAGATAAATAGACACACGAGAAGCCGAAACTATACTATTATTATATCTTAATGCTTGATTCAATTTATTACACTAATGCACCACTCAGACTAATATACTATGTTTCAATGGAGGTGGAGTGGTATAATATTTGTTTTGTTGTGATAATAACATCCTTCCAGAGATTACCTCCTCCTTTTCGGGGTAGATTATGTAGTATCTGTTCTGTTGTCAGTATATCACCCTCCCAGGCTTCACCTTTTCCTATTTTGGGAGTGGGAAGGGCGTATTCGTGTAATATCTATTCTCTTGTTATGAGACCATCCTCCCAGGTATTACCTCCTCTTTTGGGGGTAGTGTAGTGTCTGTTCTGGTGTCATGTCACCATCATCCCAGGTGTTATCTATTTCTGGGCGGAGATAGTGCAGTATATGTTCGTTTGTTATAATATCATCCTCCCAAGCATTATCTTCTCATGGGGTGGGAAGCAATATAATATATATTTGCTCGTCATATATATTAGTACAAATATGAGATCTTATTTGCGCTAGTTTTGTTAATGTAGAGATTTCAACTGTGTGTGTGTGTGTGTGTGCGCGCGCGCGTGTGTGCGCGCGCGTATTTGTTGTGTGGATGTGCTTGCTTTTGTCGTCTGCTTCTATTGAATTCTTTTTCCTTCCAATTCTTTTCTTATTTCAAAAACTACTACCACTACTACTACGGCTGCACTCCTTCTGTTACTGTTTGCTGTCTACCTCAAGTCCTCTCCCACCCTTTCTTATTCATCTTTTCTCCGTCTCATTGTAGCCAACCTAACGTTTCTTTCCTCTTACATTAGCTGGTGCGTGATTGGGTTAATGGACATTATCGCGAATTATGCGATCGGCTATATACCTAATTCAAATGCAATAGCCCTTAACCTTTTGGCTTGGGGCAAAGTTTAGTATCTGTTCTGATACTACACTTCACCTATTCTATCCTTACCCACTGAAAAAGGAATCCTTCTGAACTGAGGAAATTTTAATTTTTGTCCCAATCCAGAGTGACCCTTTTTGAGGAACTGAAGCTTCCCCAAATCAAAAACTAACCTCATAGGGAGGAAAATAAATAGGAACTCCAATGCGTTATATTGTGCATTCAGACCATTATAAAAAATACGGATTGACGACAATCCAGCCAGTCAGCTATGAGTAAAATAAGAACATGTTCAATTAAGCGTATACAATGAAATTTTAACTATGGGTGTTGCGTTCGACCTTACTAAGCCCCCCACCACCACCACCACCGCCAAAGGTTTGGTATATAGTAAAAACTATCAAACCCAGCCAATAAAGGAATATTTTACGATAGATATTGTGTATCAACATTAAAAACCCGAATAAGGTTGATATGCCGTAAAACTAACCAAATGCACTTTCTGTGTTTAATATTACATTCTTCTTCTTATTATTATTATTATTATTATTATTATTATTATTATTATTATTATTATTATTATTTGCACTCACGTGGAGTTTTTAGACAGGCCATCATCAAAAAATTTTCTTAGTCAACAACCTATGGTGTTCCTTGGAGTCTAGGTAACAACAAGTCTCCATAGATTTCCAGTACTTTCCACCTCTTTCCATAACCTTTGCAAATGAATTTGCATTATTGCAACAGCTGTTTCCCATCGATTACTCGCTGTCAGCAACGATTGGCTTTCACTGAAATTTGAGTGGCAATAAGCCTTTCCAAAGTCCCAGTCCTCTTTGAACTCATCCAGTGGATATCTGGTTAGTGGTTGCTTTCCTTGGTCTTTCCATCCTCCTTGACCTTTCATGAATATTTGATATAGTGCTAGTTGATATTGACACTAGAATTTATTTTAAGGGGGAAGTAACTTTCAATTATACGGTTTCAATTTTCTTAACTCCAAGTAGTGTTCATCTTCATATCTATCTATATATCTATCTCTATTATTATTATTATTATTATTATTATTATTATTATTATTATTATTATTATTATTATTATTATCCACTAGTAGTTTTCACACAAGCCATCATCAAAGAATTTTCCTTGAGAACAACCTTTAATGTCCCCTGAAGACTTAGTGACAAAAAATCTCCCCAGATTCCCTGTATTCACTATCTCTTTCAAGAAACATAACAAATTAGTTTGCATTATCGCAATAGCCGTTTATCATTGATTTCTTGTTGGTAGCAACCATTATTCTTCACTGGAATGTAGGTGGCAATAAGCCTCCCCAAGGTCCCAGCCCTCTTTGCACTCATCCAGCGGAAGTCTGGTTAGTGCTTTCTCTCCTCGCTCTTCCCATCCTCCTTGGCCCTCACTCACAAGGATTTTTCGTTCAATTCTGTATCAGGGATTGCCTTCTGACAATAATCAGTAGTGCTTTTGGGGGTTTGAGTGACAACAAGTATCCTCAAATTTCCATCACTCTCCACCTCTTTCGATAATTGTTGTAAATTATTTTGTGTTATTGCAACAGCCGTTTTCAAATATCTCGCTGGCAATGCTCGTCTGTCTTCTCTGCGGTTTGAGTGACTGCAAGCTTTACCAAGGTCCCAGTTGAGTTGTTGTTGTTATTATTATTATTATTATTATTATTATTATTATTATTATTATTATTGTCATCGTCGTCGTCTTCGTCGTCGTTATCTATATATTAATATCATAGTATCTTCATCGTACGTACGTATGTGTGTCACGATTTCCAGTTTATAGATTATTCGATCGGGAGATCCTATTTTATAAATAGGAGGATAGAAAGTAATAACATACTACGAACATTAAATTAGTACCTAGAGATGCTAATTTAATGTTCGTGGTGTTGTCACCTTCTATTCTCCTTTTTAATAAATAGGATCTCCCGATCACCTTAGACGCAATATAAAAAAATAAATAAATAAAATAATTAAAATAAAAAAATGATATCGCTTTTGGGCCGTACGTGAAACTAAAACATGCCTTCTTGGGCTTCTGGCTAGAATCCAACAGCAGTATCTGTTCTGTCTAAAGATAGTGTAATGATATCGTGGGGTTTCCGTTCGTGCCGGACATCCATACAATGGAAAGATGTCAAAGACTCCTATAAGGATATTGGAGATAAACTGTAATAATCATATATATATATATATATATATATATATATATATATATATATATATATATATATATATATATATATATATATATACACACACTATATTAACCAGATTACTTAAATAAATACTTTTACAGTTTCAACAAAAGGCCTACAATAATATCGCAGAGTTTCCATTCACGTTGAACGTCCACAGTATGCCAAGCAGAATTATATTACATATGAAAGATGCTGGTGTGGAATTTCCACAGGTCCCGCTAGTCATCATCATCATTGCTTCTACCACTATCTTCTTCATTCTTACTTAATCAAACACTCTCTCTCTCTCTCTCTCTCTCTCTCTCTCTCTCTCTCTCTCTCTCTCTCTCTCTCTCTCGCAATATCTATCGCTGTCTCTCTCACACACTCCCTCATTCACTCACTTTTTATTGCCGTTGCTTGGCAACGTTGTGCAACTTATCGATTATTTCCCAACGATCCGTCCGTCTGCGTCATTGTCAGGAGCCTCGCCGTCACACCCTGCCGCTGCACATTGCTTGCAAAATACTTGCGGGTGGACACTACCGGATGAGGAGGGATGGATGGAAAGGGGGGGAAAAGGAGTTTGCAACTTACTCGAAGAGAGAGAGAGAGAGAGAGAGAGAGAGAGAGAGTACTCCTGACTAATCGAGTTAATGAAAAAGACAGAGTTATCAAAAGAGAGAACAAAAATGAGGAAAGGAGAGCGGAAGGAGGAAAACGAATCGCATGAATTGAACCCCCTATCTCTCTCTTGATATATATATATATATATATATATATATATATATATATATATATATATATATATATATATATATAATGTTGAAAGAAATAAACTTGGAATTTGGAATATAGAATTTTATGTCATTTATTTATATACGCTCTGTAGTTACATCGAGCTTCATAAATTAAAGGGTGAAATATAATTGAATAAGTATATTTTTCTCATAAATACGCACACACACACACACACACACACACACACACACACACACACACACACATATATATATATATATATATATATATATATATATATATATATATATATATATATATATATGTACAGGATTCACGCCTAAATTGGTTAACTGGTAATTAGGAATTTGGGAGCACAGCTGTGAGGCGCAACGAGTTCAAACGTGGACTATATTAAGTTTATTTTCGTTGTGTGCAAAGGAGGTAAAAAGCCCTTCGAGAACATTCATATACCTCCGATTTTTGTAAAATTCTAAGAAGAGAGATTAATCATTAATTAATTAATATTCCACAAATTTAATTTTTTTTGGGGGGGAGGGGTCTTAATGAATTTCTAGGGGACTTAACAGGCACACTCCTCCCATTTTAAAAATCCAATATATTGCATTTGCATTGAATTTGAACCATAGTCATGAGGCACCAATAAAACAAGATTCATTGAATTTCAGTTTCTTCTTAAGACTCCTTAAGCTTAAACCTTAAGTTTTAGGTATTGTCTAGAATCAAAATCATCTAATGAATTTTGATCAAAATTAAAATAGATTCTAGACATCTATAATATTACAATAGAAAAATGCGAGCATGAAAAGTAATATGGTTAAGCTTAAACATGGAAAAGTAATGGACTAGTTGTTAAAACTGGAAAAGAAAAGGACAACATATTCTCGTAAAAATATATTAAATTTATAACTTAAAATATTGCAGCATTAAGAATTGATTATATAATGTTATAAATTGAATTTTAAAAAAATTCTTAATGCTGCAATATTTTAAGTTATAAATTAAATATATTTTTTTACTAGAATATCTTGTCCTTTTTTCAAGTTTTAACAACTAGTCCTTTACTTTTCCATGTTTAAGCTTAACCATATTACTTTTCATGCACACATTTTTCTATTGTAATCCATGATTTTTCCAGGCTTCTAATAAATTCACTTTTGTCCCCCATAGACACATATGTAATAATAATATATGGCACTCGCCTGCTTTCAATAACCCCCCCCAATTATCTATCTTTCATGCTTTCATTCTCTCTATTTCACTTGTTACTTCTCTTTTCGAGACAGCAGTGAATTAGTAGCAACAGTAGTCGCTGAAGCAACGTGTTTGTTATGGAAACCAGTCATAAAAAAGCGTCGCTCACCTCCTTACATATTTTTACGATTTTGAACACCAGTAAATTCATCATAACTTTTGTTTTACTGAACGAAAATCGAATTTTTTTTTCACAATATAACCGAGAAGAGGATCTATAAACTGTAATAATTGTTTCAAATTTGGTCGAAAAATGATTGAGTGGGAAAGTTTTAAAGCAGTTCTAAATGACTAAAATTGCCACTTAACCATAGATTCAAACACTACCGTGTTTGAATTATAAATCTCACCTTTCTGTTTAAATGTATGTATGTACATACGTACGTATGTATGTATGTATGTATGCATGTCAGGTCATGTCATATGCTTCTGGTACTATGTAACCCAGTCCTACCTGCCTTATGGTCGGGTCACCAGCGACTAAACTGGTTCCCCCACCAGACTTGTTTGGTGAGGAGGGTGGCTAGTCTCCCTGAAGGATTAAAAACAAGACCTTCCAAAGGGCGAATGAACCCTTTTTCGGGGTCAACAGCCAACTCGCACCATGTGTGTTTCTGTGTGTGTATGTGTGTGTTGGGGTGGAGAGGGCTCCCATAAGCCATGGTGAAGGCAACCTTCCTAGGAGAAGCAAATCTCTGATTTAAAAAAACCATAAAGCGGGAGACCAGTATCCGCATTAAGCTGGTCTGCAGTTTAACTTGTTGCTGGTTATCTTGCTCTTGCTTGTTGCTGGATCTCAATATTTTGAACCGAGAGAGAGACTTGGCTGTCGTACAAAGCTAAGACTCTGTAACATCATCTGTGTATAGATACTTCCTCAGGCATTTGTCTATTAAAATGGTCCTGTGGCGATGGAAGTCATTTTTGGGCTCATGGACTTTAAGTGTCTGAAGGAGTGGTACTCGTCTGACAAGACGTTGCAATCATCATGTATGCCTAAAACTTTCGACAGAGGCAACGGATTATTCATGAGATCCGTATCATTTTGAAGCTCGACGACAAATATCGAAAAACTGGCCAAAAATATTAAGTCCTTCACCCTCAACTGGACACTTTTCTACAGGAAGGGGTCGCTTTTTTCGCCGATATTTTTTAAAGTCATCGCTTCTTTTCGATTCTCTAGCCTTAATTTAAATCTACATCCCTTCCGGTTTGGCGATGGGCGCAACAGTAAACACGTCATGTTTTTTGTTTTTTTTCACTTTCTTTTCTTCCTTCGCGGTACGGGTTGGAGCCTGCTTACTACTCCTATTATTTTTTGTTTTTTGTGCAATTTTCCTTCTTTTTTGTTCTTTTTTTTTTGTTCAACCAACACCCTTACACACACCTCCACTTTCTTTTCCGTCTTCGCGCCAGAGGTTCGAGCCTGCCTGCCTACTACAACTTTTTTTTCTCAACACACACCTACAAACACCCGGGCAACGCCGGGCACCCAGGCTAGTAAGCTATATTTATATATGTACTAGCAAGACCCATTTCCCGGTGTTGCCTGGGGTAGTATAAACGTTTACTCAAAATTTTATGGTTAAAAGTGAGCATTTTGGAAGAATGGCATTTAAATTACTTTAATGTTTTAAAAATCAGTTATTTTCTAGAATGTTTTTTTTTCTTTTGTTGCAATTCAACGGATTATAGTATATGTTCATGAGATTTTTTGTCTCAAAAGATAATAATAAATTTGAATTTATTTGCATTTTTGTATACGAATTCATGGTAAACAGAAGAAATGAATGTGACCTCTGCATAGATAATGTTAAAATTTCGATGGATATATTTTATTCAAACCGCATAAAATGAAATATGAGTGTTATCAGGTATAAAAAATATTTAATCTCACTCTTTTTTCTTTTAATTATTAGCAGTTTATTTTAAATTTTTTCTTTCAAATGGTACACAAGTTATGATGAGAATTCTATGGTGCGCTTTGGAGGTATCTCAGAAAGAAGGCAATTTTTGCAAGGTAGAAAAATTTTGCAATTATGGATTAAATATCGATTGAAAACAGATTTTAGAACCGTTCTTGCGGTAATATAGTTTTAAATAAGAATTGCGCCCCCACCCCCACCAAAAAAAAAAGGACGGTGTACTGTAATTTTAAAGCAAATAAAATCGATTTTTTTCTAGTTGTCTTTTTCAATTAGACTAAAAAAAAATAAAATAAAACGTAGTAAAGTAAAATAAAATCATAGAATTAAATCTATTATAATGCATATCGGTTTCTTCATAAATAAGTCAGCTATTTTCAAATTCTGTTAATAACTGAAAAAAAAATCAATTACTTTGTGACTGTTCGAGATCTAAAACGGAATTTGAAGTATTTAAACTATTGAATAAAAACTGAATTTATGTTAAATTCTGAAAATTTCGACTAAAAATCAGTTTTAATAGATTAATTCTATATTCTTTCAAATAAACCGTGTAACATTTTTTTATCTACAACTGTCTGGTACACGTCTATCTACCCATAATTTAAAATTATAATCGAAAATGGCTATTTCTACAGTATTTGAACCGGAATGTTATTTTTGTAAAATATGATTTAAAGTTAAAATCTTTTATCACTAAAACACCGAAACACTTGTTGTGACAACAGTTATGAAGGAAAAGATTCCGAAATCTATATATATAAAACAGTAGATGTAGGTATGCCTGTCTGTTTGTAAATATTTAATCGATAAACTCTTCAACTACTGGTCACATGGCACTGAAATTAACAGGAAATAGTAATCATACACTAAAGATAGTTTAACAAGTAAAATCTTTATTTGGGTGGATGAATAACACGTATCGGCAAGTTGGTATGTAGAATGTTCATTTCAACGTGACATATTTTTACTTCTTTCTGCGCATGCTCAAATTCAATTCATTTCTTCAAGTCGTTAAACATTAAATCTTCCTTACCTATCTTTCGATAGCTACATAAGTAGGAGATGCAGCTTGAGCGCTAAATGTTTTAGTTTCGATTCTAGCTTATGAGACCCAAGTCATTTTTTTAATTTTTGAAATCAGAAAAAAATCAAAGTTCTGTATTTCTATTCCACGGAATAACCCACCAGAACAATGAATACCATATCAATGTTTAAAGTGGCTTTGTACAAACAGTCAGACTATATGTGGATTCAAATCACTTATACCTATCTCTTTTACTTAGCTTATTGTTCTTTGCTATTTTTTTGCCAAATATTTTTTTTATTTGATTTGTCTGTTTTTTGCTGTTGTTCACTTGTTTATTATTTTGTTTCCTTATTTTTTACTTTTTTATATTGATGCATTTTGTTTTCCTTTGTTTTTGGCTTACTCTTTTTTTTTTTAATGAAAATGGCTCCAGACAAGGCGGGAAGCAACTTGACGTAAGGAGCTAACAAGAACGAAAGATTATTATCACAAAGACAGGAGATGTCTATTGACCGGAGAAATACAAAAAAAAAAAAAATTCAGTGTCGATTTCTCGCTAAAAGCAGAATAAGTTATAAGAATATCAAGAAGAAAAAAGACACACCTACAATTGAAAGACACGAACTGATTGTTAACAGAATTAAACCCGAATCCACAACCGAACTCATGTCAACTTATAAATCAGCTGAAAATTTAAACTGATCATTAGAGATATAGGGAAATAGCAACACAAGAGAGTAATGTCATCAGATGTTAATCTTCTGAACAATATTTTCAGGGTGGTCATTCATATATATAAAAAAAAAAAAAAAAAAACAGTGCTGTGCATGGAATAGAGCCCTGATAAACACTAGATAGAAAAAAAGAGAAGTTATTTCTAAACTTCGATCAGAAAAAAAAAATATAATGTTAAGAACGTTACCACTAGTAGTATAACCCTGAAGTTTGTGTAGAAGACCAGACTGTCACCATCTGTCAAAAGCTTTCGAAATGTCAAACATATTGGTCCTACTCTCTCATAAATTATCCACAAACCGACACATCTGTTCAGTTACAACAGTTCAAATATCATCAGTTGTACAAAACCCACGAAAGCCATATTGAATATCATTAAAGAGGACCAAACTTTCGAGAAAATGAACACGTCTGACCTTGATCAATCTTTCAAAAGCTTTGTTAATGACAGTGAGTTGACTAACAGATTGATACTTAGCTGATGAGGCCAATTACTACCATTTTTTAAAGATAAGGACAACAGTTAACTCTTTCCAACAACAAGCGAAACAAATATTGAAAGTTTTGAGAGGATAGAAGAAAGTTCAGGGGCACAATGAGAAAGGTGGGAATTGAATTAGAACCGGAAGTCTTAGACTGATTAAAATCAGAAAGAACTATTTTCAGGGTGATCATAACAGAATTAAGTATTTCAAAGAAAAATCAGGAAGAACCGCTGATCACCAAGAGAAGAATTGTTTCTTTCTCTTTATTGTTATATTTATTACTAGCAGTGCCTGTTAACCGGCGTTGCCCGGCTAACGCAGCCCCTCCCCCCATAAAAAAATAAAGTATGGTTGTTGTTGATGGCCAACCCCCAACCTCCTCATGTTTAGAACAGCTTTCAGAATAGACACCTTCAACCTCCCTATGTTAAGAACGGCTTTCGAAATAGCCACCTTCAACCATCGAAAAGTACTTACCTCTACCAAATTTAAATGAGATTTTCGTAATCAGCATAGTTGAAAATCTTTAAAAGTTCTCATGTTAAAGAAAATTGCAGTGGTAGAGCTAATATAAAAATTTACCTACAAAAAAATAAAAACAAAATAATTGTCTTCTGCATAGAGCAACGCTAATCGATTAACATATTTAATTTTGTTGCTGTTTTTTTTTTTCAGCACGATTGTAATCTGTAAAGTGCGTGACAATTGGTTAATATGTTTAATTTTGTTGTTTTTTTGTAACGACGACAATCGGTTAATATGTTTAACCTAGTTTTTTTTTTTTTAGCACGATTTTCTTCTATAGAGAGCGACGCCATATTATACAATTTCTGGAGCGTTTGTTTATTTATTGTAGAAGTGGATTCCAGAATATGCAAATAGTCAGGTGTCAGCCAATTAAAATGGGCGGAATTTGAGAAAAGAGAATTTATTATTTTTGAACGGGAAATGGAAAGATTACGTTATGTGTATGCATGTCATAACCAGTTAATGATGGTGCAAACACAATATCGTAGGAAAATATAGAATTTGACCCGGTCTCAACTGATAGTGGTGGGAGCACTAAATATTGAGAGAGAAAAATAGGAACTTCTTCTTCTGTAGATGTGGCGATTGTGATGTTGTTGCTTATCAGATGCAATTTAGCATTTTATTATCACGAGTGAATGTGGCAGAAATGGTGGTTGTAAGCTACATAAGATAGTGGCTGTCAGGGTAGATGTATTGAATTTGTATGTGGCATCTGTTGTCGCAAACCTACGGTACTTTGATCCAAATGGGAATTTCTGCAATCAAAACATTATATACGGAGATTAGTTTGCTGTATGCTTATTAACTGTGTGTTGGTGTTTCGTTGAGTTGGACTGCTTAGCTGCTTCTACTGGTTGACAGTCGGATCTTCATCTTGCGTAGTGGCACCTCCAAGATGTTTGTTGGTGGGGATTCATCATCAAATACTACTGTGGATGGATTTTAATCGGCACCAATAATTAGAACTCAGAGACAGTTGTACAATCATATAATGAATGGAACACACTGTTTTATGCATCTTACTCTAACATCTGTGACAATTACTCTGTAACGCATTTGCCTTACTATTTCTGTACATCTATATGATTGTAAAAATTTATACTTCTATATTGACATAACTATTTATTGTGATTTTGTAAAATGATTTATTCAACTATTAGTATGTGAGTCTTACTATTTATTAAATGCTTCTTACAATTAGAATATTTATTCCATATAAAACTAATGGGGTTATAATTATTATTGTGAACTTTAATCCTTTAAGTGTATCATAACTCACAATTCTTGATCAGGATTTTATAGTAAATTAACTTGGTTGTTGGTATACTTATTCAGGATGAATTGTTTGAAATATCTCCAACTAATCCTCATTTCATCTCTTTGATTCAACAACTTATCACATGCATAGAATGTTATAATAGATCACTTTCATTAAGATAAAGGAAACGTGGGATTAATTAACGTGAGATAAAGCTTTCTTCATGGCGCTAATATATATATACATATATATATATGTGTGTGTGTGTGTGTGTGTGTGTATATATATATATATATATATATATATATATATATAATAACCATCGGGATACAATCAACCAGTATATATGCTCTGAATTTGGAAACAACTTTATTGAGCTTGTCATTTGAAAAAAAATGGACGATATTATAAGAGGCATATACCTTAAGAGATATTTTTATTTTCTTGGAACATGTCAATAAACTTATACTAATTTATTAAATTCATTCACACCACACACACACACACATATATATATATATATATATATATATATATATATATATATATATATATATATATATATATATTCTAGGGGTCTCCATTAGTTTGCTGTTTAGATACAGCTTCCTATCTGAACAGCTTCTTTACAAAAACTGCAGGCTTGTGAAACTCTCTTTCTGATTGTTTTACTCCTACCAATAGCTTTAGTTTTTTTTTAAGACGAAGGTTAATAGGCATCTCCTGTCTTTGCAATAATCATCGTTTGTTATTAGCTCTTTAAGCCAAGTGGCTTCATGGCTTGTCTGGAGCGATTTCCATAAAAAGCAGATAAATGAAAAATACCTGTCCTGAGACAGGTATTTTACTAATTAAATTTATTTATTAATATATTCATTAAAATATGGTAATACTCCAGTTTTATATTAAAAAAAAATAGTCCATGCAATTTTATTCTACACATTCTTTACGAAACATAACCATGTAAATTTTCAAGTTTTCTACTTAATAAAAAATACTTTCCAGAAAATTAGTGTCAAATTTTAATATCTTTTATTTTAAGGGAGTAATTGTTTTTAAGCAGTGTTTTTCTTCTAAAATTATAGTTTTAAAATCAGATAACCCACAAAGATTAATACGAGTAAATAAGGAAACTCCTTTAAAGGGGTTTCGTTATTTGTGCATCTATGTTATTGTGATAAAATAACTTTGTTATTTAGAAAGCCATTTTTAATATGGGAAGGAGGTTGTATTGTAACTATTCTGTACTTTAACCTAAAAATTTAATAAACAAAAATTTCATAAAAATTAAATTTAACTTGAAAATACTATTAAAAATAGCATAGTAACATAGATGTACAAGCACTGGTTTTTCAAACTCCAAACACTAAACATTCGTTTAAAATGGCAAGGCTACAGCAAGAATGAATCTCTTTATGGATAAATTCATGTTATCGAAGGAGAAGCTAAAATCTGCTAAAATGTCTAAACTAAACACTACTATGCCTCTGATTTGGTTTGGTCCTCTCTCTTTAATACATCTAAATCAACTCTACAAAGTTTTTCATTATTTCTTATAACTAGCACTTATTTTTTTACGTATGAAACTGGAAGATAGCCTAATACAGTTTCCTTCAGTTATAATCCATTTATTTATTTTACTTTTCAGATTAGAATTTCAGTAAAAGCACGACATTCAGTTTAAACCCGTGGTCCACAAAATTTGCTGGTCCACCCTCTCATTTGGATGAAACAGCACCCCCAACTTCACGACAAGTCATCCAGTTTAGTTATTTCCTCGAAAACAGTTACCCCCACTTAAAAAATAGTGAGATTTTTAAGTTAATTGCCAAGAAACTAATTAGTATTCGGCAAGCAGTCAATCCACAATTGCCCTTGTTAAGATAACATTATATAGGACAGAAGGTCAATATATTTTGCTATAAGAGGGCCAAACAGATTGACAGGAAATCTCTTGCAGCAATCAAAGTGAAAAGAATGAAGGAACAGTTAGACAGACTGTTTGATATATCTTCTTGTAGCTGTAAACTTTCTGTCTTGAGATGTGATGACTTTGCAATAAAGTGCAAGACAGAAAATTGTCAAACAAGGCACATAATCTGCACTTGACATCCTAACAAGGAGATAAAAATTAATTCTATAGATTCACTTGCAATTATGTTCCTTTTTTGTGGAAAATAAAATAATATATTGGTATTTATTATGTAATCTGGCTCTATTATTAAACATGCACATTTTTCAATTTTCAGGTTCCACTAGAAGAAATGCCATTTACAGCAATTTTTAAATTAATTGATGGAACAACAAAAAGCCTAACACTTACTGGTCCTTTGGAGAAACTTTGTATCAATAATTATCAAGATTTGCCTCAAGTAGAATTCTAAAAAATTAGTGTCCCTCCTGATCATCATTATCTGACAGCAGAAGAAACAAATAATTTAAGTGTGAAGATCAAAGGCTACTTTTTGAGTATGCTGTTGGCATTTCTTGTGGAGAATTAACTTAGAAAATTGGGCCCTTGAATCAAGGAAGATGCCTAACATAAACCACAAGATTAATGTGTTTATGGACTAGAGTTGTCTATCCTCAAACACTGATAAATTAAACATTTTGGTCAAATTTATCACCAAAGTGTATGTAGTTAGTTGGTTTGAGATCAAAACCGACAATATTTTTTTTAACCAACAACAGTATATTTTAATATGATTCAGAGAACAAAACAGTTAACTGAAATCCAAATTACTGTTTTAAACTGTTCAAAATATAGTGCTTTTGCACTACTTCTGGAAAATATAATATCGATGATAAACTCAGATGAATTGGATGTGAGAGAAGAGGGCATTCAAAGGATTTTGTCCATTAAGTAAATAAATATTCATCCATTAAATTTTATTAGTTTTCTTAATTTACCCAAACAATAGTTAGTTTTATTCATATTACATCGCAAAAATATTAAAAAAATAAGGGTTTTCAAATAATTGTTTTGCTTTTTTTGTGTTGTTTTTTTCCAGAAATAGTGAACAACTAAAAAAAAAAAAATGAAAAAGATTACTGCTATCAATTTTGCAACCACACACTGGTCAAATTTGATTGATTTTTCTCAAAAAGTTGTATATGGACAGGAAGCAAGACATAGACACATTATTACAGTTATCGTGCCAGCGAATTAGACCTTCATTTTCCTTAAAAGGAAGTTATACAGAACAATTTAGTTCTATTATAAGTTTATATTATTGCCTCTAATAAAAAATTAAAATACATGGTTCTGTAACTTGTATCAAATTGTTATATTGTTTAACACATCTCCACATATCTTTTTGAATTGTGAAATTTAAAAGACTTAGTTGCTAATTAGCTTTTTTTACAATTTTTGTTTAATCAATGTAGTAAAAGTTGAGTTATTTTGCTAGTTGTGATTCATAATTAAAATTATAATTCATGTGTTTATTTTTATTTCAATGTATTTCATATAAATATATCAATTTTAATTGAATATTTTATAAAAATAGTGAAATTTCAAAGTCAGTGTTGTGAAAAATGCTATGAAAATGAAGGATTTTTCAGCATTTTTCTACACGATGTTTAAAATTAAATGCTCAATTTTCTGTTCAAGATGGGAATCTAATGTTTGGTATATGTTCTTATCACATAAAATCCTAACTATCATCACCAGTGCCATGTTGATTTTCTGAAAAAAGTTGCAAATCGTCCTTCCCTAATGTAACATGTCCTTTTTTTCTCTTGTAAATAGGGAGGGGTGGGGCTTTATTCTTTGTTTCTTTTCATTTATTTATTGTATTTTATTGTTTCTTCATTTCCTTACTTTTGTTGCTTTATTTAGTTGTTGATTTCTTTACTTTTATTGTTAGTGTATTGGGTTGTTTTGTTTTTTTTACTCGTTAATATCATTTTTGCTTGTTTCGTTGTTTGTCGTTTGCTGCGGCTTAATTACATTGCCACACTGTTTTCTCATCAAATCACGTAAGTTTAGCAACATAAAGTCTGGTAAGCAACAATTTGAAAATACCAGGCGTTATAAGCAAACACTGCGCCCAGGTGTACGAATAAATCCATTCTTTCTATGTTTCTTCCTCCATTCCATTTTACTCTTTCTTTCTCTCTCTCTCTCTCTCTCTCTCTCTCTCTCTCTCGCTCTCTCTCTCTGTATATATATATATATATATATATATATATATATATATATAGAGAGAGAGAGAGAGAGAGAGGGAGGGAGAGAGAGAGAGAGAGAGAGAGAGAGAGAGAGAGAGAGAGAGAGAGAGTCATCCACATACAGTACTGTTTCACTGTTCATCAGTACGGCTAGACAGGCACCTACCTCAATCCAGGATCGAAACCCGACTGCCTGTACAAGTCAAGGCTTCTCGCCATTACGCTAAACGGCAGTTGCTGTGCGGGTACTGAATTATCATGTTTTGACATCGTCCGAATACCTAAGCTCGATTTGTTACGAGGGGCGTGCAAAAAGTAATGCCCCTGACCATCTTCCAGTTGTCTGATCTAGCTGAAATTTTGCATGTGCAATGATTTATATCTCTACAGGTTATGTGGCAAAGTACAGCTCTGAACTAATTGTAGTTTCTGTTTTACAGGTGTTTGAACTGAGTCAGGTGTGAAATAGAGCCTGTTGACTGTCAAGCAGTGATCCGTTTTTTATATTTGAAAGGACGCACACCACAGGAGACTTTTGATGAAATGAAAGAAACTTATGGTGATAATGCCCCATCATCATATGACCTTGTAAAACGCTGGCATCGTGAATTAGAACATGGCCGGAAGTCTGTGGAAACAGCTCCCAGTCCTGATCGCCCTCCTTCTGCCATCGATGAGGCATCTGTCCATCAAGTTGAGGTTGCCATTTTGGAAGATCGGCGCATTACTATTCGCCAAATAGCCCAAGATGTCAAGATTAGTACAGGGCCTGTGGAAACTATCATTCATGACCATTTTCACATGCATAAGGTGTCTGCCAGATGGATTCCCAGGTTGCTCACACCATTCCAGAAGCGAGAACGGGTTGAGTGCTCGAGGATAAATTTGGAGATGTGCCAAGAAGATGAGTGAAATTTTTCAAAAGACTGATTACACAGGATGAAACCTGGGTCTATCACTATGATCCAGAGACCAAAGCCCAGTCAATGCAGTCGAAGCACTTGGACTCACTACCTCCAAAGAAGGCAAGGATGCAGCCCTCCACTGGCAAAATCATGCTCACAATCTTCTGGGACCAGGACGGAGTAGTGATGACAGATTTCCTGGCAAAGGGTACCACAATTACAGGAGCTTATTATGCTTCACTTTTGAGGAAATTAAGGGAAGCTATCAAAATCAAGAGGCGGGGCAAGATCAGCTAAGGTACCCTCCTTCTGCCAGACAACGCTCCGGTCTACAATACGCATGTCGCCAGATCAGAAGCACGGGCATGTGGTTATGAAATCCTACCCCATCCTCCCTACTGTCCTGACCTTGCACCCTCTGACTTTCACCTCTTCCCAGCCATGAAGTTGTTTTTGAAAGGAAAGCGTTTCCCAGATGATGCAGCCTTGATTTCTGAAGTCACGTCGTGGTTGGAGGACCAACCTGGGTTATTCTACAAAAACGGTCTCCAAAGCTGCATCAAATGATGGGAGAAATGCATAACTCTGGGTGGTTCCTATGTAGAGAAAGACTAATAACTGTGCCAAGTTTCGTTGCTCTACTTTTATGGGAAGTGGGTCAGGGGCATTACTTATTGCACGCCCCTTGTAACACAAAGAGCATCACTTAATACGTTAATGCTATATAATATATCATTTCCCAAATGCTCAACTCAAGATAAGGAGCATTATAGTCATCCACATACAGTACTGTTTCGCTGTATCACAGCTCATCAGTGCGGATATATATTTATCTAGCGTCTATTAGTTTCACCAAGGCAGTTATGTTTTCGGTCGAGCTTGTTTGTTACGATGTGTGTTTGTTTTTTGTGTACTGCCTATTGTCCACATCGCTTGATCAACCGTCACTAAACTTGGTCAAAATATCCATCATGATCTAACTAAGAATTGATTTAATTTTGAGATATCAAGGTCAAAGGTCAAGGTCACAGAAAAAGATAAATGTCATAGTTTTGTAATACCTTTGGTTCTGCTTATTGCACATATTCCTGGCGTAGCCAATGAAGTTCCGCAATTTATATCACAAGTTTTGACACAATTTCAACTTCCGCTTTTTCCAAATTTAATGCATGTATCTATTGCTCTTTGATATTGGTAACCACCATGCAAAAACGTCAGTGTAATAAAAGTTTTTAAAATTATCAACGTCCGTAGCATAAGAAGTGAGGAGCATGTAAGACCCATCCTTACGTCGTCATGCAGAGGTATGCAGTCTCACGAGTAATTTCATTTATTGTTAATTGCTTACTTTTATATTATTTCATTGCTTCCCTTATGCTCATTCTTTCTAAATCTTATTTGTCTCTCTTTTGCTCTCTTCCTACACATTTCTTTTAAATAAAAAAAAAAACCCATCTACTTTAGTTTTAAGCCAATTATAATCACAGACCCTTCTGTAACATTTCTGCTGTACTTAAACGACTGACGACACACTGATATATAGAAATTATAATGATATATCTGGATTGTTGGTGGCGAGGAAAGAATGGGGGGTTAATATGGAAGACGCATGCACACAAGATTCTGACAGATGATTTTTTTCTCACATCTAAATCGCTAATCAACTACCACTATGAATTTCAGGTTGTTATTATATAGCAATTTGTGACTCGCCACCCCACCTACAAACTGCCACACTGAGACTTCAATGTCAATGTACCCACGCCTCCGTAGCCTTCTAATTGTCGACGGGGTGTCATCTTCTGTTGCTTACGTTTTGTAGGTGGTTCTAATCAACAGTTATTTTATTTTTGATAATCCACTACATTTGTTTTCCTGGCTAGCTCACCCGGGTTCAGCCTATAATTGTTTTAGTTTTGATAATCAATCATATTATGCTATTTTCTTCTGGCCAAGTACGTGCCTGTGCCAAGTGGCCAAATACACCTACTTCTGTCAAATGATCTTTTCAAAGCATCGATCCTGAATATTTAAACCTTATACGAGTTCAGTTTATACTCGCTCATTGTGTTGTATTTCTACTGTGCATAAAAGAATGGTGAACCGACGGAATCCGGTATTTCAACATAACAGAAGGTGTAATCTGAATAATGATATGCAAAAATAAACGCAAAGAAAACAATACATAAACACATAAACACACACAAGGTGGAATGTGTGGTCGGCTCAATGAATACTATGGCACGCTGGAATCAGATATGCTGGATTCGAATCCTATCAGATCTATCATATTCAAATATGCGTTAATAGCCTTAGGAAAACTGCAAATGCACAATTTCCCTCATTTTATGGATAACATAACAACTTGTGTTGAATTTATCATATACAATGAATCGTTTACAATAGGTGGTGAGTTTCGGTATCAAATAACCCAAAATTACAGTTAATGTAATGGAAACAATCGCTAACCAAAACATGACGAACACTATGGCAGTACTAACAGTGATTAATGGTATGAATTGATTTATCTCCCTCCCACAGCGGGAAGATGTGACACAAGGGTGGAAATCGGGATTAAAGTGCCAGAGCCCTTGAGAGAAGCATTTTGGCCTGCAAAAAAAAATATGCTTCGTTAGCCAAGTCGGCTATTAACAATAAACAATAAATAATAAACTAACACATTCTCAAATAGAGAAGGCAAAGCCTGGGAGAGTGGACTACCTAGAAACGCACCGGACTAGTAACATACGACGATGTCGAGGGACAAAATTATCTAGCTAAGTTGCTTATTACTCATAAGACAAAAATTTGTTCACGTTAGATTTAAAGACAACCATGTTGCAATGAGCAGGGAAGAAACCCTGCAGTAACGTTTTCCACACACGGGAAGCCCTTGCAAATAAGGTCAATGCATAAAGAATTCACTTGAGCCTAATCACCTGAAGACATAAATAAAAGTAAATTTTTTCGTTGAAAACAAGTTATGCTGTGAATGTCTTATAAAGAGGAACCAAGAATTGGAGCTCAGTCGAGCATTTTCTATGGCCTAAAATGAACAAAATAATACAAACAATAGGAATAATATGTCTGGGCAAGATATAACCTCACAAAAGGGTTGATGTACCATATAACAAACAGGCCAAACAAGCCAATAAACACAACACAGATGCGCGTAGAACATCTGCGTGCGTGCGCTATCACATCCGTACACATGCGCATGGCACAATATCGTTTGGCCAAGCAGTTGGCGCCATCTTGCATAGTTTCGAATCGATGCTTTCTCTGTTCGAGAGGAATGACCGTTACTGTTGTCGCAGAAGTAGTAATGCCGTTCTCACGCTTTCTTTAACAGCGTCAGATTAGCGTTTGATCCTCCACACTCGCTCGCCACCCACTCACTTCGATGTGTGGATATCGGTTTCCGATAACAGTAACAAAGAATACATTTGGGCTTCGAAGAAAAAAAAGAAGGTCGCCAATAAAAAAATAAATAAATAAAATTTATAAAAAACAGAAAAAAAGTTTGTCATTCCGTTATCGATTCATCGTGAGATTGCAATCTGAATTAGATAATTGATTAAATGGTGATCCGTGAGATTGATCAGTTGAAAGATTAAAGATGAAATTAAATTGATTAAATTTGATTGATTCAGCATAAAATTGGGCGATTGACTAAGCGGTTAATTAAAGGGCAATCGATTATGCTTGTGTTGGATTAAACGCATGATTGCAGTTCAATGGATTAAGATTAAACGTACCATGGATTAACCATACTATCTGATTAATTAACCATATTATCTGATTAATTAACCATAATATCTGATTAATTAACCATACTATCTGATTAATTAACCATATTATCTGATTAATTAACTTTATTATCTGATTAATTAACCATATTATCTGATTAATTAACTTTATTATCTGATTAATTAAGGATATAATTTAGCATTAGGGGTCAATCCTCGGCCCAACTCTCTTCCTGATCTACATCAATGACCTCCCTAAACACATACTTAAATCATTCGTTGACATCTATGCTGATGACACGACCATCTACGGCAACACATCAAAGGCTGTAAATGACGAAGTTCTCTCGGATTCTCTCTCCTCTGATCTCGAGCGCGTGGTTCAGTGGGGGAAGATGTGGCTAGTTACCTTTAATGCATCTAAAACCAAACTCCTATCCTTACATCATCAACGCTCTGATCCCCAGCTGGCATCAATTGTGATGGATGGCTCTCGTCTGGGTGAGGCCACGTGTTTTGACAAGCTTTTGGGTTTGACCTTTACTCCTGATCTGAAATGGAACACGTACATCAAGTCTGTTGCCAAGGTCGCAGGAAAGATGGTGGGATCCTTCTACCGCTCCAGAAGATATCTCACTACTGATGCAATTCTCTATCTATATAAAAGCCAAGTACGGCCAAGGATGGAATACTGTTGCCATATCTGGGCAGGAGCTGCCAAAAACAGCCTATCATGCCTTGACAGAGTACAAAATAGACTTCGTGGTTTAGTGGGGGATGCCCTTTTCTCTACCCTGCAACCTCTCTCCCACAGAAGAGACGTTGCGAGCCTATCCTTGTTTTATCGTTATTTTCATGGCAGATGCTCGTCTGAACTCCAATCCCTGGTCCCCCCTCGCCAAACTTTCACGAAAAACACCCGTCTAGCTGAATCCACTGTGAAAAATTTCCCCCACTCTATATCTGTGCCTAAATCAAAACGCGGATTTCATGAGCAAAGCTTCTTTCTTAGAACTGCACGCCTGTGGAACTCTGTTCCGTCTGCCTGCTTCCCTCCGGACTACAACTTGGATGTCTTCAAGTCTAATGTTAACAAATTCCTAATGAACAACCCCCCTAATTAAACACTTCATAAAATCTCCTCACTAACGTGATGTACTTGCAATAACCCTTATCCCTGAGTGGCTTCCGGGCCTTGATAAGTGGTGATCACTGTGTAAAAAAAAAAAAAAAAAAAAAAAAAAGCATGCAATTGTTGTTGAATCGAGCCTAAAATGTTAGTATAACTGTTTGGATTTATATTGGATTAAGCACGTGACTGCAGTGTAATGGATTAAGTGAATGGTTGCAGTATACTGAATAAGGCTTGTGGTTGGAGGGTTGCAAAGAAAGTATTTTATTGCAGTATGATGGATTAAGCATGTGATCTCAGTATCATCATGGATTAAGAATTAAGTATAATAAATAATTAATTGCTGCAGTATAATGGATTAAGCAGTGTAAAGGATAAAGCATGTTACTGCAATGTAATGGATTAAGCATGTTATTTAATGTAATGGATTAAGTATGTTATTGTAATGTAATGGATTAAGTATGTTATTACAATGTAATGGATTAAGTATGTTATTACAATGTAATGGATTAAGTATGTTATTGCAATGTAATGGATTAAGCACGTTATTGCAGTGTAATGGATTAAGTATGTTATTACAATGTAATGGATTAAGCATGTTATTGCAATGTAATAGATTAAGTATGTTATTGCAATGTAATGGATTAAGTGTGTTATTGCAATGCAATGGATTAGGCATGTTATTGCAATGTAATAGATTAAGTATGTTATTGCAATGTGATAGATTAAGTATGTTATTGCAATGTAATGGATTAAGTATGTTATTGCAATGTAATAGATTAAGTATGTTATTGCAATGTAATAGATTAAGTATGTTATTGCAATGTAATAGATTAAGTATGTTATTGCAATGCAATGGATTAGGCATGTTATTGCAATGTAATAGATTAAGTATGTTATTGCAATGCAATGGATTAAGTATGTTATTGCAATGCAATGGATTAGGCATGTTATTGCAATGTAATAGATTAAGTATGTTATTGCAATGTAATGGATTAAGCATGTTATTGCAATGTAATGGATTAAGCATGTTATTGCAATGTAATGGATTAAGTATGTTATTGCAATGTAATGGATTAAGCATGTTATTGCAGTGTAATGGATTAAGTATGTTATTGCAATGTAATGGATTAAGTATGTTATTGCAATGTAATGGATTAAGCATGTTATTGCAATGTAATGGATTAAGCATGTTATTACAATGTAATGGATTAAGCATGTTATCACAATGTAATGGATTAAGTATGTTATTGCAATGTAATAGATTAAGTATGTTATTGCAATGTAATGGATTAAGTATCTTATTGCAATGTAATGGATTAGGCATGTTATTGCAGTGTAATGGATTAAGCATTTTATTGCAATGTAATGGATTAAGCATGTTATTACAATGTAATGGATTAAGCATGTTATTGCAATGTAATGGATTAAGCATGTTATTGCAATGTAATGGATTAAGTATGTTATTGCAATGTAATGGATTAGGCATGTTATTGCAGTGTAATGGTTAAGTATGTTATTGCAATGTAATGGATTAAGCATGTTATTGCAGTGTAATAGATTAAGCATGTTATTGCAATGTAATGGATTAAGCATGTTATTACAATGCAATGGATTAAGCATGTTATTTAATGTAATGGATTAAGTATGTTATTGCAATGCAATGGATTAAGTATGTTATTGCAATGTAATAGATTAAATATGTTATTGCAATGTAATGGATTAAGCATGTTATTGCAATGTAATGGATTAAGCATGTTATTGCAATGGAATGGATTAAGCATGTTATTTAATGTAATGGATTAAGCATATTATTTTAATGTAATGGATTAAGCATGTTATTGCAATGTAATGGATTAAGCATGTGATTTGAAATAGAATGGATTAAATGAGTGATTGCAATGCAATTGATTAAGAATGTAATTCCTGTGTAATGGATTTAGCATGTTGTTGCAGTATGGTTAAGAATAATATTGCACTGTAATGGGTTAAGTGTGTGATTGCAATTCAATGGATTAAGAAAATGATTACAGTGTAATAAAGTAAACATGTTATTGCATTACAATGGGTTAAGAATATTATTGCTGTGTAATGGATTTAGCAAGTGGTTGCAGTATGATGAATTAAGTATGTAATTGCAATGTTAGGCATTTTGTGTGTTGTTGCAGTGTAATGGATTAATCAACCACATTCTTTTGGTGCATCTTGTCAAACTCGGGAATCTATATGAATTTTCAAGCAAAATATTTATTTAATCAGTGGGGGTAGCTTGCTTATTCTGTCAACTGATTGGGTAGAATTTTAAGTATTGCCTGTATTTGTGATTGAAGCTTCACTTTGAACTTACGACTGATTATAACTTAGTACTTTATCTGTTATGCTATGGATCCATGTGGAGGCAATAATTTAAAACTTTTAATAAAAGTTATTTCATCGATCTTCATAAAATATAAAACATGATTAGTAGACATAAAATAATATCATGAGGTCTACATTAGCGCCGGACAATTTTATTTTATTTATTTATCCCCCCCCCCAAATAACAGTATAATTGGGGTTGATTCTTTCTCCTTCTTGTCCAATATTACTATGTCAGGTTTGATAGCTCTGTTTCCTAAGTAAGCAGCTGTAGGAATCGCATAGTCATAGTGGATGGTGTATGACTTATTTCCAACTGTTATTTCTGGTGCCTTCGTTTTTTTTGTTATTTTTATAATATTTTATAAAAATTATAAAGGAACAGATGTCAATTCACTTGCACATTTTTATTTAAATTTTAAAAAGAAAATATTATAAAAAAACTTACAGTCTCCTCTAAACATAAATTTTTAAAAAATTATAAAATAAAATAGCCAATTTGAAACCGTAAACAGACAGCCATGTATTTTTTTTTTTTAATTTTTGGAGAGGAAATGGTTTTACTGATTTTTGATTGATAACGACGGATTATAAGGGGAGGTAATTCGTTTCTCATTGAATAATATTTTGGTTCACTGGGTATATTTGTCAGATAGTTTTTGAAATTTTTTCCTGTGTCCAGATGTTCCTATGATAACTGGAATGATGAAGATTATCCTAAGATTCCAGCTTCTTTTCATGCCGTATATAAGAGCTTGGTATTTCATTATCTTTTCCATCTTAGTTTTGTTTAACCCTAAATCATTTGTGACACTAACTTCTACTAAGGTTGCTTCTTCCTCCTTCCTGTCTCATATCACTATGTCAGGTTTATTAGCTCCGTTTTCTACGTACGTTGCTGCAGTAATTACGTAGTCATAGTGGATGGTGCATGACTTATTTCCAACTGTTCTTTCCGGTAAACATGTTCCAAGGACTTGCTGCTACATTCGATATTCAACTTTTTACATGGTTAAGTGGAGATATTTATACACTGTATTGTGTTGCATTGTATAGTAGCTGTCCCCTAACAGAACTTTACATCTAGATGTCAGGTGTCTCACACTCTCTACTTCTGTGTTACGTTATGCTGTAGGTTTATTGTTTTGCCGAGTCGTCTATTTACTTCATAAATCATGGGCCAAAATATGCGGTGAATATATATAACGAACATTGACAATTTCGGGTATATAAAAAAGTGACAATTTATTCTCTCCAAAATACTTTCACTGTATGCTAGAGAGAGAGAGAGAGAGAGAGAGAGAGAGAGAGAGAGAGAGAGAGAGAGAGAGAGAGAGAGAGAGAGAGAGATTCAGTGGCAAGTGACTTGTTGATGACTGATGACACAGGTCGGCTTCCTCGCTGTCTTTTTTCTTCTCTCTGTCCGTTTAACTCCCATCCATTTGTTTATATTGACACATTCCACTTGGTCAGCTGAAGAATGTTGAATTCCAAATCTTTTGTACATTCTTTTCAATGTTATGATTTCTAATGACATTTCTTGTTTTGAAGACTTGTCAACAATATTTGCATGTGTGCACCCAGTTCCATATGCGCGTGTGTACAACCAGCAATAATTCCGGCGTTGCCCATGATTCAAGACCTCTAGTTGTTATCATTGCTGAGATAACGCATCTTCTTAAAAGCATTGGTCAGCAAGCCTTGATTTTGGGCAGTCATTCCTACATGTGCATGTATAATATGTGGTGTTTTGATAACCGATCTTTGTTTTAAACGATTGACACACACGCAAACCCATATAATGTTCATTGAAGGGAGAATAATAGATAAAAGAAAAACACATCTGCAAATTTCGAGAGGAGTATCATATGATGCACAACTGCCTTGTTTGTCCTCTATTGTCCAACCGGTGCAGTTTCAAAGATTTTGCAGGGTACAACAATAACGTAGTGGACTATGTAAAAAAGTGGGAAACGTTTGTTTGACCGTATGCTTCAAAGACACGGAAAAAGAAGAAGAAAAAAGAAAGAGGGAGAAACGGTCGTCAGAGAAGATTATTACAACGCAAAAAGGTGAAAATATGCCGATGTTACAAAGGGGGTGGGGACGAAAACGAATTCATTTTCTTTCTTAATTGTTGTAGTGAATCTTACTTAAGTCTCAATAATGATCTAATGAGTATAACCGTGCTCCATAATATATTTCGAGGTAAAACCTCTTCATCAAATATGAATGTTTCAAATCTCCTGCACTCACTATTTGATAAAGTTAAACACTTAAAAAAAAAAATTGTTCGTCTTTTTTTTTTAGTCTCCCTGTTTCAACGTTTACATTTTCAATTTGTTGGCAAAAACAATTTATTTGCAAATCTGTAATTGAAACGGGACAACACCAAAAGTATTTCAGGTGTTGATCATTACGTATGTTTAAAATTTTAAGGTTTTCCTTTGAACGTGACGTTTACAATTAGTTCGCTCACAAATTTTTATTCTTTCATCAGTTACATTTCTCTCCATTTTACTCATTGTTGGTTTGCCTATTTTTCTGCACGTCTCAAAATTTATTATTGACAGATCTGAGCCTGAGTCGAGTTGAAACATTATGGTTTTATTTTGTACTAGAAGATTACTTGGCGTTGCCCGGTATTAAACGTAATGTTAAATACCTTTAAAAAATGAAGTAAAAAAAAAAAACGAAAAGAAACTGAGACATGTGCATGCGACTATTATGTTTTTTTGCTAAACAGTTCACTTCTTGTGAGTAAAAAAACCCAAAAAACCTCGAGCTGAGATCGAAACTAAAACCTAAAAACAGTTAGTCAAGTACGACGATTATTATGTCAGCTTGCTACGATCTTTAAAAAGTGTTTTTAATCCTTCTTATTCTTAACATAAGGAAGCTGTAATGTTTCACGACCTCGCATGCGCAGTCATGAAACAGTTAACAGATAAAAATCCAGTACCAACCACCAATTTTTCAATTCTGATCCCTTAGCAGCCCCTTTTTTCCTGGTGAAAACCAATTACAAAGTTTTTCACATGTCTGAATACCCTATATACCAAATTTCAAGTCTGTAGATCAAAAATTCGTTGAGTATATAGGTTGAGCAATATCTTCACGCACACACGCACATACACATTCTCACTTTTATGAATATAATTGACGTGCCTAATATACGTAATTTCCTTTGTAGCAAGCAAACCTTTTCAAAATCAGTCCGATTTGCACAACCGTATTATAGAGATTTTTTTCATTATTATAATATATGGATTGTGATGATCACATGAAAATTATACTTGTATATCATGATGATGGTGATGATGACCACAGCGATTTATATTATATCATCATCATCATCATTATCATCATCATCATCATCATCATCTATAAAGATAGTAATATTAATAAAAGATATCGCTGAAAAAAAAATCAATACAATCTCATCTCAAATGATACGAAGGTAATAATAAAGATTTGGAAAAATTTGGAACAACAAGATGGCGGAAATAAGTTTGAACAGTCGACAAATTGAGATTCTGGGAAGACTTTACAAAAATAAAACAAAAATCACAAGCTCAAAATGGCACATATCACGATTACGCAACAAACCTACAGACAATATATATGGGACAATTTCAATATTTTCCAGATTCCGATACGATTACCGATTCCGTACTAAATTCCCGATTTCGATACAATTACCGCTTCTTTATAAATGTCTAAACATTTAACTATAAAGTTGTTAATTTTTCCTGATTACCATAAAACACATGTTAAAAGTACATATATTTTCTCAAACATAAAACCACACTTGTGGGGAGGGGGATGATCTATAGATTTTAGTTTTACTGATATTTTAAAATCAATAAATATTAATTATTTTATTATTATTATTATTATTATTATTATTATTATTATTATTATTATTATTACTAGCTGTGAAAGCTGGTGTTTTAAACAAAATTAAATAAAAATAGATAATTAAAGGAATCATTTTTGGCATCAGAACATAGGCACAAATTTTCCTGATTCCGATACCAATTCCAATTAATCGTCCCAACACTAATATGTGTGTGTGTGCGTGCGCGCGCACGTGTGTGTGTGTGTGTACTAAGGCAGCATTTTTCATTTAAGCAAACAGAAAGCAACAACAAAAATATAATAGAAATCAGCGCTATTATACTTTTTTAATTTTTTATTATTTTTCTTATGTTTTTCTTATGTTAAAATCAAAAATATGTTCCATATGTATCGCAAACGTTTTCGATTCTTCGTCGAATCATCATAAGGTGAAAAAGCAAATAAACAAAAAACCTTAATAAAAGAAAAATAGTAAAAAGGTAACCGCGAAACGAGAGTGTAAATTTAGTTATACGCCAGACACCAAGAAAACGTTTCACACCGTTCCAAGGAAAAGTTAACGATTTAAATTCAGTGATGCCAGAATTAACGTCACAGGATCAGATTGTATTACGTTAAGCATTTTAAAATAGGACTGGTTTCATAGGCAATATTATTAACTTTAGGTTTTTAGGCTTTGATGAATATAGTTTCGAATCTTTTTAATTCATTTTTTTAATATTTTAATACAAGAAAGATCAGAAGAAAAATCGAAAAATAAAATAGGAATAATTAAGCTGATGATTTCTGTTATTTTTAACAATGTTTGCTTATATATATATATATATATATATATATATATATATATATATATATATATATATATATATATATACAGGGTGGTCAAAAAGTCAGGTAACATTTTAAAGAAAAACGATATTAGCAATACACGTATATTTAAGTACCATACATTGAAATATAAAATGAAACAAACATGAAATACGTTTATTTTGCTAATTGTCGTCCATTTCTCTCTATCAATCGCTGGAAGCGATTAACCACTGATTGTGTAACACGTGTAATCATGTCAGCTGATATCCGCGCAATCTCCTCTTCAATAAATAACTTTAAAGACGCTATTGTATCAGGCTTCTTGCCATAAACGCTATCCTTTACATAGCCCCAAAGCCAGAAATCAGGAGGGGTAAGATCCGGAGATCTAGCTGGCCATTCAACTGGGCCACGGCGACCAATCCATCGTTGTGGAAAAATTTCATCCAAGAAATAATATTAAACGAATAGAGATTATAATGGATCATATTGTTTTTTCTACCTTTAACATGTTACCTGACTTTTTGACCACCCTATATATATATATATATATATATATATATATATATATATATATATATATATATATATATATATATATATATATATATATATAATTATTTCCACAGCCCAAAGAACGCCGCAGCACACAAGAGTCACGCCAGTCAACGAACCGGAAGTCTAAGACGAGTTTCGCCCTCATTTGGGCTCATCAGTCAGACATATCTGCACCCGGGATTTGAAACCCGAGCATCCTCACTCTACCAACTGAGCAAACGCCTCGCACACAATAAATTCTATTAACCAACACAGATCAAGCAGACCGTGACGAAATCAAGCTGTTGAATAGACCTACTTCATCTCGACAAGTGAGGGCGAAACTCGAGTCTTAGATTTCCAGTTCGTTGGCTGACGTGGCTCTTGTGGGCTGCGGCGTTCTTTGGGCTGTGGAAATAATTATATATAATCTCTCACATTCTGAAAATTATATATATATATATATATATATATATATATATATATATATATATATATATTGACTTTAATGTCCACCATAAGAACTGGCTTGGCTCCTTTAGTTACACAGATGCAGCTGAACGCTGAACTCATAGTTTCTCTATAACTCATTTCCTTATACAGACAGTCATGTTTCTAATCCGCATCCTAGATCATGAAGATCAGCAAGCTTCACTTCTAGACCTATTCCTAACTACAATACCCAAGGATTGTATGGAAATGATCATAGTCCACTCGGAAACGCCAACGACCTTGTGATATCAGTAGACTTCACCTTTAATTCTTGATCCCACATTGAGGAGCCATTGCTCAAAATGACAAGGTACTACAAAAAGGCTGATTGGGAAGCCATCAGAGAACAAATCAAAGATGCCCCATGGTGCACCAATATCTTTTCTCTTCCTGCTGAACAGTGTGCAAATACGACAACTGAATGGTGCAAAGCAGATATTGAAGCACATGTTCCGTCACAGAAGTATTATAGCAGGCGTTTTTCTCTTCCCAGTGGTTCACTTAAAATTGAGTAGGTACCATTGCACAAAGGCAGCATGAATTCCACCGGTTCATACGTTATAAGTCAAGGCAAAAAATGAAATATTCACTGGCAAAAGAAAGCATGCTGAAATAACCAGAAAACATGCAGAGTCGCAGAAGACAGGAACTCTTGAGTTTTGGAAAATTTATAATAGTTTAGTAAATAAAAGACAATCAGTAATTCCTTCACTACCCAACAACCAAAATGTCGCTTGCATAGTAACTGAAAAGGCTGCATAGCGATTCATCTCCAACTCCATCTTAGACCCAACAAACAACTCCCTCTCAAAGGATGGATCTTATTTAGCTTCAAAATACTATGTCATTTTGAATATTTAGTCAGGGTTTACTTGTAAGCGAATTATTCTCATGCCAGGTTGTCATGATAAACCCCTGTATAGAGGAACCCTAGACACTCGAGGATAGTATTTATCATAGCAGACATTCAAATTCTCTCTCTACTCTTATAATAAAGAGCAATGTATATATATATATATATATATATATATATATATATATATATATATATATATATATATATATAGTAATTTATAAAATATATATGGTGATTAAGCTACACTGAATATTCTGCGTTTCATCCACTATAGGATTCGTCAGGCTTATGCGCGAATTCTGTGGTTGCTTCTTGTTTTTATATATGTTGAGGATTTCTAGTTAGCCAATCAGCTTTCTAGTATCCACCGCGCCCCTTCCTATCAGCCAATGGGCAAGCATTTTATCAAACAAAGGATCTGTTTTAGAACTAGGTTAGTGGCTTAAGGTAGATCTTTTCCTTCCTTTTTTTTTTTTTATATATATATATATAAATATACCTATGTATACACACATACATGCATATATATATACATATATATATATATATGTGTGATCGTTTATGTATATTCATGTTTATTTAATTCATTTATTTGTTTGTTTTCTATTGTTATTGTTAGTTTTAAAGCTGTTTTGTATCGCTATCCTAGAGTAAGTTTTATTTTGTGAACACAGTTGTTTGCTATTTCTCGTCTACAGTTTAATAGATTTTGAGGTTCTTTAAAGTACAGGATAGCAAATTTTTCATGGAGGCATAATTTACATGGGTCGTCTAAATGTCTGCACGTGGTAGCTTGTCTCATTATTTTCCATTCGACTACCCGGCAAATGTCCGCTTTCTTTGAGTTCCCAGTATTTATTCGCTAGTGTTCTTTTTATACAGTGTTTTTTATTTTTTAATGTACTTTTGTGGTCATAGTATCGGGTTTTGAAATCTAAGGAAGTCATGCCTATGTAATATTTCTTGTTATTTGGGTTTTCTTTCGCAAATATTGTTGCTTGATAAACTACACTTTTTGTTAGACATTTATTTTGGACTGGGCAAAGTGTGCGCTGTCTACAATTGCATTTATCTTGTTCGTTATTATTATTTTTATTTATGGTATGGTTGTTCTTATCCGGGGTTGGTTTGTTATTATTATTATTATTATTATTATTATTATTATTATTATTATTATTATTATTATTATTATTATTATTTCTGCTAGTGTTGGTTTTATTTCTGTCATGGTGTCTACTTTTTTTATTGTTTATTTTGTTGTTGTTTACATTGTTTTCATTTAGTATTTTGTTATTATGTGCTTTAATTATCATCTCTAAATTTTCGCAACAACTGTAAGATAACTTCAAGGTATTTTTATTGAAGATTTTGTGTAAGGGGTTGGTTGTGGGAAAGTGTTTTTCAATAAGATCTAGAAATTTCTTGCCAAGTTTTGTTTTTAACATTTGATTGTATGGGGCCGTATACCAAATTATAGTTCTTTTTCTTCTATTTTTAATTTTAATATAGTTGTTGGTGTTTTGTTGCTTATATTTGATATCGATATTTTTGTATCCACTATTTTTTAGGGCTGTTTCGTAGATATTGGTTGACCTGTTAAATGCATTTTCATCGCTTGAGTTATTACTGAGTCTACTTACGATCGAGTTAGGAATGTGTTTTATAATTGATGGTGGGTGGTTGGACTTAGGGTTTACGTAAATTGGAGTAGCGTTATCTTTTAAGTATGGTTCATATGTGTTTTTATCTAAGTTTAACGTGACGTCCAGGAAGTTTGTTATTTTTATGTTAGCTGATACGTCCGCTTTTAGGCCTAATTTTTTCATTTCTTTGTGTATGATTTTCTTAAAGTTTTCTCCCTTGACTTTGTTAGAGTTTTTTATTATAGCTAATCCGTCATCTCTATATAGGCCGATATCCGTAGTATTGAATATGCTTGTGACGGTATATAGAATGAATAATCCCACAAGATCTGATGCCTCTGCAGTCTCTGGCACCCATCGCCAAATCGAACAAATTTTTCATTTTAGTTTTTAAAATAAAAAACACTGTATAAAAACAACACTAGCGAATAAATACTGGGAATGTAGTCGAATGGAAAATAATGAGACAAGCTACCACGTGCAGACATTTAGACGACCCATGTAAATTATGCCTCCATGAAAAATTTGCTATCTTGTACTTTAAAGAACCTCAAAATCTATTAAACTGTAGACGAGAAATAACATATATATATATATATATATATATATATATATATATATATATATGTGCATGTATGTGTGTACACATAGGTATATTTATATATATATAAAAAAAAAAAAAAAGGAAGGAAAAGATCTACCTTAAACCACTAACCTAGTTCTAAAACAGATCCTTTGTTCGATAAAATGCTTGCCCATTGACTGATAGGAAGGGGCGCGGTGGATACTAGAAAGCTGATTGGCTAACTAGAAATCCTCAACATATATAAAAACAAGAAGCAACCACAGAATTCGCGCATAAGCCTGACGAATCCTATAGTGGATGAAACGCAGAATATTCAGTGTAGCTTAATCGCCATATATATTTTATAAATTACTAACTAGCTCTACCTATGTATTGAGCACTTTTGAAGTAAATACTTAAAGTTTACGCATAAATCTATACTTTCGTATATTAAATTTATGTGAGTAAATGAAGTAGTTATATATATATATATATATATATATATATATATATATATATATATATATATATATATATCCATTCTGTCACACAAAAGTCTGCACGACGAATAAGAGAAGAGAAAACGTAAACCTATCCCCATAATGAAACTTTTTCTTTTTTTTTTCTTTTCTATTTTTTATAACAATCTATAGTTTGTTTTCTTTTTGTTTTCTTTTTGTTTTCTATTTTTAACTATTCTGCACCCTTCAAAAAGTACGATGTAATTATTTTTTATGTATATGGTCATTAACATTTGCTTGTCGTTCTAAAGTCTAAATTATCCTATGCTATTGTTTAGTGTGTGAATTGTGTCATGATAGCCATTTCCATAGTCTTCACTGTTATTCATTAGGCCAATTAAGCCCTCATGATATAGAGTACTTTCTGTTTGGCCATTTAGTTGTCTTTTTAGGTCTATTGTAAACAAGGAAATATTTTTATTTGTGTCGATTAAAGTTGAAAGAAATTTTTCCTTTATTTTGTAGTAGCATGGCTACTCGGCGTTGCCAGGAGCATGAACAATAGAATAGAAGTATTTAACAAAATGTGTGCGACATCTTTATTTTAAAACTTCTCTCTCTTCTGCTTTCCCCTCTACTAATCCCTCTCTCCCCCTCTACTAACTCCCCTCTATCTCACCTCTTTATTACCTTCTCTCTCTCTCTCTCTCTCTCTCTCTCTCTCTCTTCTTCTTCTTCTTCTTCTTCTTCTTCTTCTTCTTCTTCTTCTTCTTCTATATTTCCCACTCTTGCTTTCTCTACTAGTAATTTAAGAAAATTCGTTGACGAATTGCTACATAATAACTACATAAAAAATCGCTATAAATGTAACCCCCACTTTCAGCTAATACTGTTCCTGGTGACCTCCAAAACAATGAATCTTAACAAAATGAATGTGCCTACATTTTGCCCGAAGCAATGTCCTCAAAATATAGATGTGTGATGTGTGGTATAAAAATTGATGTAGTTATCACCAAAAATGAGAAACAAAAGTAAGAATAAAAAAAACAAGAAATACTGCCTACCTATTAGCTTTACTTACTCATGAGGGAATATTGTAATAAATTAGAAATTGACGTGCGAGACGAACAGGCATAATAAGCTACTTCTTTTCTTTTTTTTTCCGGCTTACTCTCCTTATATTCTTTCACTGTTTCATTTATTCCCTATATTATACGCATGCATGTTTCATATATATATATATATATATATATATATATATATATATATATATATATATATATATATATATAGTAAGTTATAAAATGTATATGGCGATTAAGCTACACTGAATATTTCGCGTTTCATCCACTCTAGGATTCTTCAGGCTTATGTCGCATAAGCCTGAAGAATCCTAGAGTGGATGAAACGCGGAATATTCAGTGTAGCTTAATCGCCATATACATTTTATAACTTACTAACTAGCTCTACCTACGTATTGAGCACTTTTGAAGTAAATACTTAAAGTTTACGCATAAATCCATACTTTCGTATATTAATTTTATGTGAGTAAATTAAGTAGTTATATATATATATATATATATATATATATATATATATATATATATATATATATATATATATATATATGTGTGTGTGTGTGTGTGTGTGTGTGTAATTACAATAATGATTTTGTAATATCTACAGAATACAGACACTAGTGTTTCATCTTTTCGGGAATTATCAGTGCGGGGTGACACGGTTATTACGGGTTGGGAGATTCAAACCCAGCCACAAAACCATCTCTGACTCCATTAGCAAGAAACAAACTTCACGGCCAATCTCAACCGCGAGAAATATCGTTTAAACTTTAACATTTATTTTTTTATTAATGTCGTAACATCCGACCATAGTGATCTAATGATTATAACATCATGATTGATGCATGCGAGCTTAAGTGACCGGCTTTCTATTTCAACTTTAAAGAATAAAGGGGCTGTTTCTTAAAGGGGCTGACATAATTATTACAATAATAATTTTTTAATACCTACAGACACTAGTATTTTATCCTTTCGGGAATCATCAGTGCAGGATGACACGATTATTATCAAATATATATATATATATATATATATATATATATATATATATATATATATATATATATATATATATTTTCATTTTCTTTTTTTCCTAAAGCATAATTTTTAAATATTGATATGATTTTTGGCTATCCTGAAATGGCCTATACCAAAACGAGGAATCATGCCACAGATGTGTCTTGTGTAGATTTTGACTTTTAGCTGGACACACATACAACTTTACTTCATATAATAGATTGTCAGTTATTAAGGTTAAGCCCCCTTTTCTTGGCTCATACAAATTAAATTTAAATACGTGATTATTCATTTCTTTCTTTATTATTATCAGTAATTATTAAGATCAAGATGAAGCCTTCATTTTCTTTGCTTATAAAAATAAATTTGAAAACATACGGGAATAAGTACTTTCATTTTATCATAACGATGAATTTTTTAAAGTATATTATTTGAGAGGTAAGTATTTTTTTAATGTTTTTTTTTTTCATTTTCTTCCTTTGAAGATTGTAACACTAAGTATGGGGCAGCCAAACCAGCAGTGAACATTTCCCTGCTTTTTATTGAAACCAACCGAGAGCTCTTTTTAGTATCCTTGCTGTTCTTTAAGTGCAGTTGTCTGGATCTCTTTTGCACTTGGTTCACCAGGAATATTACTTGGGTAGGACTTCAGGTTTTTCTTCATAAATCCTGCAGCACTTATAATAATTGGTATGATTGAGATCTCCCTAAGATTCCAGTTTCTTTTCATATCATGCATGAGACCTTGATCTGTTTCTCCCTTTCAGCTCTGTTCAGACCTCCATCACTAGAGACACTCACTTCAACCAAGGTGTGTGTGTGTATATGGGGGCGGGTAATTTTTGTTTTTTGTTTTTTTGTAACTAGATGGATTTAATTTTTTTTTCTAATAATCTTCACAGTCGATTAAGAGATGCTTACCCGTTGACAGGTGGTCACAGCGCCTGCTCTTCAGTAGTGCAGTCTCGGTGTTGAGTATGTTACCATAGGTCGGTGAAGGGGAGGGCGCATGCGTTTAGCAAGTGTGTGTTAAAGTAGTTGACGAGAAAGAAAAGGCAAGATATATGGAAAGACGTGTTTCACTGGCAAAATCAAACAATGTTTCGGTTAGAAGAGCAAAGAAGTGTCTGCAACACAGCCAACACTATCTACCTCTGAATTTATAAGCAAGATGAACACACACACATACTGAGATCATCTGGAAAGGATGGTTTCAATATGTAACATTACACATGGATACACACGGGACACACACGTTGTATGTAGAGCACATCGCAAGGAACATAGGACAAGTAATAACTCAACTCCTTTTTTTTTTAAACAACGACATTTATTTCCTCATTTTCCCACCACGCATCACTTTTCATTACAGCTGTGATGTCACCCACGTCTCTAATGTGATCGTTTCCTCTAAAGAGGTTTCTCTCCTTTTTATAGTCTTTTTCTTTTTCCTTACTGTCATGTCATTTCACACATGGCTTGGTATTTGCAGATATATGCATCCACGCTCTGTTACAAATAGCGCTCTGGAGGTTTCTGTAGTTTTATTTCAGTTCCCTTAAAATGATTGCATTTTTTGAATTCTTTGAACAACTGTTCTGATCTTGATTATTATTTGCCTAACATTTCAGCCGATGTAACCTTTGACCTTTTTTACTTGTATATTGTCGAATTCAGAAATCACAGAATTTTGATTGCACACGCATGAATAGTTCCCAATGCAGATTATTTATGTTATAATTAAGTAGGTTTGAAAACACATTTTAAAGATCATGTCACCCTGGTGGTATGGTTACTTGACTCACTGTCTTTAGGTTTCAGTTTCGATCTCAGCTCAAGTATTTTTTCTTTTTCTTTTACTCACAAGAAGTGAACGGTTTAGAAAAAAATGTAATACTCGCATGCAGGTTCTGTATTAATTAAAATATAATATTTATGCATATTTTACAATGGGGCAACACCGGATGGCCTGCTAGTATATAATAAAATTATATTTCATATAAGATATCAATTGATATTAATCTCATATTAACCTCTAATTATATATAAAAACACTTTGTGTGTGTGTGTGTGTGTGTGTGTGTGTGTGTGTGTGTGTGTGTGTGTGTGTGTGTGTGTGTGTGTGTGTGGGGGCGTGTTCTTAGGTATGTTTTTTCATCAGAATATGTCCAATAAGAATTAAAAGTCAATAATCAAAAAAATCCCATTAAAGAAGAAACAGTCCGATTTTTACCAAAGTTAACATCTTTATACAGCCTAACATCACAAGTGCATTTAAGAAGTTTTATCACCTCATTCACACAAGCAGAAGGGTCCAGCATATAGAATCAACAGTGCGTTCTTTAGTAAGACATAGGTGCATTTGAAATGAATGTTTCTGTTTAAAGCACAATTGCACCATGATGCTTGATTTTTGCATTTTAAACTTTAATTTAAACCATTATGTAAAAATAATTTCATAAAATCAACAGTAGGTTCTTACAGTGCAATGTAAATTACAATGTATTGTAGACTAAGTCAGTGTGGGAAGGCATGTGAGCTTCCTCCTGGTGCAACGTGGTGGGTCTCCAACTAAAGCAGGCAATCAATCAATTTGATTGAAAAATGGACGATTTCACTAATTTCGATGACAATAAAAAAATTGGAAGTGTGGAACATTCGTTGATCCTCATTCACTACCGGGCAACGTCGGGTCTCCCTGCTAGTATATTAATGAAATTAATATATAATAAAATTATACTTTATATAAACCAACCCGTTTCCCTGACCAGCAAGAACAACATGCTTCATTTTTAGATCTGTTTCTGCCCACAGCCCACATGGGAATGCTGATCATGTAGTGATAATAGTTGAAATCACCCTAAACTCTAGAGTCAAAATGGAAGAGCCATTGCTCAAAACAACGAGATATTATAAAAAGGCTGACTAGAAAGCCATCAGGGATCTCATCAGAGACATCCCATGGAAAAATATCTTTTCACTTCCTGCTGAACAGTGCGCAAATGAGACCACAGAATGGTTCAAAACAGCAATTGAAGCACACGTTCCCACGCGGAAGTTTTATAGTAAGACCCACTCTCCCCAAGGGTTTACTTCTACTTGTGCAGCTGCCATCGCGCAAAGGCAGCATGCGTACTGCAGATTTAGCTGACATGAGTCCAGTTAAAACAGATAGAAGTATATAGAGGCCAGAAATAACTGTAAGTTAGTACTCAAAAAACTTCAACCTGAACTAGCGCCCATACTTACAAAACTGTTTAAGCGTTGTCTTAAAGAGAATAGTTTCCCATCTCCCTGGAAAATCTCATCAGTATGCCCTGTATTTAAGAATTCAGGTGATCGCTCATCCCCCTCTCAGTACAGGCCAATAAGTCTCCTGTGCGTCATGAGTAAGTTGCTGGAATCTGTGTTAAATACAGAAGTAATCAACCATCTCAACAAAAATAACCTTCTTAGTGACACTCAATATGGTTTCCGTTCTGCTAGATCTACAGCAGATGTGCTTACAGTTATATCTCACAGGATTAGCAAATCTCTCGATGGAGGCAACCTTTCTAGGGCAATTGCTCTTGACATATCTAAGGCCTTTGATAGGGTATGGCATAAAGGTTTGCTTCATAAGATCTCTAGCTATGGTATTGCTGGAAATGTCTTCTCAAACAAATGCCTTAATGAATCTTGCTTTCCTGCCTGCTTATTAAATCATTTCTTTCTGATAGGTTCATAAGAGTAGTAGTTGAGGGGCAAAAATCAGAAGCTCACAGTATTAATGCCGGTGTCCCTCAGGGATCCATCCTGGGCCCAACTCTTTTCTTGATCTATATTAATGATCTTCCAAATCACATCCTTACATCATTTGTAGACATCTATGCTGACGACACTACCATTTATGGTAGCACATCTAAGACAATAAACGACCAAGTTCTCTCCAATTCTCTCTCCTCTGATCTTGAGCACGTAGTACAATGGGGTAAGGAGTGGCTGGTTACTTTTAATGCATCTAAAACCAAGCTTCTATCTTTACATCATCAACATTCTGACCCACATCTGGCATCAATTGAAATGAATGGCTCTCGTCTTCAGGAGGCCTCAAGTTTTGACAAGCTTCTGGGCTTGACCATTACTCCTGATCTTAAATGGAACACGTACATCAAATCTGTTGCCAAGGCCGCTGGAAAAATGGTCGGATCTTTCTATCGATCCTGTAGATATCTCACTGCTGATGCTATTCTCTATCTATATAAGAGCCAGGTACTCCAAGGATGGAATACTGTTGCCACATCTGGGCAGGAGCTGCTAGAAAGGACTTGGCCTGCCTTGATAGAGTCCAAAATAGACTTCGTAGCCTCGTAGGAGATGTCCTTTTCTCTTCCTTGCAACCTCTATCTCACAGAAGAGATGTTGCGAGTTTGTCTCTGTAGTATCGTTATTTTTATGGAAAGTGTTCGACTGAGCTTCAATCTATGGTCCCTCCTCGCCAAACTTTCACAAGAAACACTCGTCTAGCTGTAAACACTATCAAAAATTCCCCCCACTCTTTATCTGTGCCTAAACCTAAACGTAGATTCCATGAACAGAGCTTCTTTCTTAGAACTGCACGCCTGTGGAATTGTCTTCCGTTTTCCTGCTTTCCGGCTGACTACAATATGGTTGTCTTTAAGTCTAACGTAAATAAGTTCTTGATGAGCCGTTCCATATAAGTTATCAAATTTACCAAATTTTCATTACTAATGATTACTATATTGTCCAATTTCTACTGTACACTCTTTAACCCTTATCCTTGAGTGGCCTCTTGGCCTTGATAATGTGGTGATGCCTATGTAAAAAAAAAAAAAAAAGAAAGAAAGAAATAGCGACAGCTAAGAGAGAATTTACTGAAACCACCAAAAAACGCATCAAAGCACAGAAATCAGAAACGCGTGACTTCTGGAAAATCTACAATAGTGTAGTAAATAATGGGCAATCAACAATTCCCCCACTATCCGACAATCATGAGGTTGTTTGCTCAGCAACCGAGAAGGCTAACATGCTTGCCAATCGGTTTGCCTCCAACTCCACACAGGACTCTGCTAACCACCCCCTCTCTGACTTTCCTTTGTGGACAGACGCCACACTAGATGATCTGAAAATCACCCCTTCTCAGGTGCATGCTATCATAAAAAATCTTGACACTTCAAAAGCATGTGGACCTGATCTCATCCTGGCTGTGCTATTAAAAAAGTGCTCCGCCGAAGTAGCTCTGGTTCTTTCCAAACAAATGCCTTAATGAATCTTGCTTTCCTGCCTGCTGGAAAACTGCTTCTGTAGTACCAGTTTTCAAGAATTCTGACGAAATAACTGACCCAGTAAATTACCGCCCCATTAGCCTCCTCCCACTTTTCGCCAAAATATTTGAGTCCAAAATTAATCAAGCTCTAGTCCATCACCTTACAGATGCTAAACTTCTGACTGACCAACAATATGGATTTAGGCAAGCCCATTCCACGGCAGACATCCTAACTGTAATCTCTGAGCGCATATACCATTCACTTGACAAAGCAGGAGAGGGTAGAGCAGTAGCTCTAGATATATCAAAGCTTTTGATAGGGTATGGCATGAAGGTCTTCTCAGGAAAATCAGATCATATGGTATCACTGGGAAAATACTTAACATAATTAAATCCTTCTTAGATAAGAGAAAAATCAGGTTGTCCTCGATGGTTGTACATCTAAACAATATGATATAAATGCGGGAGTGCCTCAAGGATCTATCTTTGGACCTCTATTATTCCTAATATTCATAAATGACCTCCCTGACAAAATTGTCTGTGAGATGGGTATATATGCTGATGACACCACGCTCTATAACAGACACGACAGGAAAACAAATGAACATATATCTAAAGAAATGGCAGAAACACTAGAGGACAACCTCCAATCTGTAGTGGAATGGGGACAAAAATGGATGGTCTCATTCAATGCTGCCAAGGATAAACTTGTTTCCTTCAATAACTACAAGAAACCTTCTCTACTACCAATAGCAATGGTCAAAGACTCTTTATCTGAAAATACATCTTTTAAACTGCTCGGCCTAACGTTCACAGGAACATGAGTTGGAAAAATTACATTGAGAGCATTGCCAGGACCACTGCGAAAAAGGTAGGTACTCTCTACCGTGCTAGAAAGCTACTAACACCCGAAAGTATCCTGTACCTTTATAAGGCTACCATTCGCCCATGTATGGAGTATTGGTTTCCTATTTGGGCTGGTGCATCTGTTACTAGTCTCTCACTCCTAGACAAGGTTCAAAAGAGAGTTGCCAACCTGATAGGTCCTGAACTGTCATCTAAGCTTCAGCCTCTGTCCCATCGACGAAATGTAGCATCCCTCTGTCTGTTCTACAAGTACTTTAATGGTGAATACTCCGATGAACTGCAAGTACTTGTACCCCCTCGATGCAAATACCCCCGACAAACCCGACAAGCAGCAAAATCCCACCCCTTCACAGTTGAGATCCCTAGATGTAAGAGAGCCTTCTACTCAAGCAGTTTCTTCACCAGAACCGCTAGACTTTGGAATTTCCTTCTGGGTTCCTGCTTCCCCAACTGTACTGACATGCAGAAGTTCAAGTGTAACGTGAACCGACATCTTGCTGCCCAACTCCCCACATATTACCTCTGTAGCTTATGTCCCTGATAGTATCTCCCTACATCAAAGTGACAATGTGCCTTGTTTGGGGTGAAAATGTAATAAAAAAAATACATTTATTAATATTAATTTCATGCTTATATTAATTAATAAAATTATGTTATCGTGTGTATGTGTTTATGTGTTTCTTATATATTGTTTTAATTTTTTTTTTTTTACTTTTTTTAAATCTGCATATTGTATATATTTATTTATTTTATTTATTTATTTTTTTTTTTGGTTTTTAAGAAAACGCAAACCAATATCTGCCCAATTTGTATGAACTGAATAGGTTTTAGTATGAAGCTATTCCGGTCAGAGAAATAGGGGAAACACCTACTTCACCTCAAATATAAGATTACTTATAAATTTAAGTATTGAAATGTCTCGAAAGTATTTATGAGATTTAAATTTCAACGTCTCCTAAGATGTCTTATCAATATTGCACAACCGACTTCTTTTTAATGACATATTTCTTTATATTATTTTGAATCTTCTGACTGCTGTTCTCATTTGAGTGTCATTTTCACAACGTTTCGATCAATGTAACCTCCAACCTTCTTCAGGCATATATATATATATATATATATATATACACACACACATATATATATATATATATATATATATATATATGAACAAATGATTAATAAAACATGTTAAAAGACATCTTGAAAAAGAGTTAAAAGCATATCTAATTTTAAAAAAGGAAGCACAAGATAAGAGTGGATAGTCCTTAATCCGCAGAGTTTCGAAGAAATACTCTCCTTCTCATCAGACGGCAGGAATTAGCAAAATGCGGGATCGGATTTTGCATATAAAAATATTTAATGAAACTACAAGTAAGTCACAGATCTTACTTGGTTAAAAAAAAGATGAGGTAAGGGGAATAGGGGGTAAAAGAAAAATGATAAAAAGATTTCACATGAATGGATAGTCCGGTATATATATATATATACATATATATATATATATATATATATATATATATATATATATATATATATATATATATGTATGCATGTATGTATGTATATATAATAAATTCCACAGCCAAACAACGTCGGTCGCAGCCCACAAGGGCCATGACAGTCAATGAACCAGAAGTCCAAGATTCAAGTTTCGCCCTATTTGGGCTCATCAGTTCGACACATCCGAACTCAGGATTCGAAACCCGAGCCTCTTGCATGCGAAGCAAGCACTCTGCCAATATATATATATATTAGTAATAAATAGTGATATTTACAACTAGAAATAAAATAGGTTTAAGGCTCCAAAAATTCGTACTAGAATTGTCCACAAGGACTCATGGCGCAGTGGTTAGAGTACTTGGAAAAATCAATTGTAAATCAATTCTCAGTGTGAGCGACTAAAAACTACAATTGCAAATTACTTACCACCTCTAACCAATCATGGCTGACGGAACAAGAGCATGCTACTCTCGTGAAGTAAATAAAGGGTTCCGTTCAAAATTCCGTCCAAATTTCTGAGTTCGACAGAAAAATTCCCGAGTTCGACAAGATACACCTGAAGAATTGTGAAAATGACACTCAAGATGAAAACAGTAGTCTGAAGATTCCAAATAATATGAATAACCAATCCTTATCTCAAAAGTTCAGAAACGTAATATATTCCGTCATTGCAATCTCATAGCTATCTCTATCCTCTCACTCTGATGATCAACGTGTCGATTTTCCCAACAAGTTTTGTCTGACTCCAGGTTTTTGAAGGAAGCATCCTCTGAAGGATACTATTGATGTAAATCAGTGGAAGATGTCATCACTTCTTTCTTTTGACTTGTGTTGATGTCAAGTAGAACGTTTCCACTGAAACCTGAATATGAAAATGTGTACTAGATTAGAAATTGAAGTGCGAGATGAAAAAGCATTTTAAGCTACTCCTTTTCTGTCTTTCCCCTTCTTTCCTTTTCTATTTCTTTTATGGTAGTTTAGCATCAAATTTTACGTTGAGATGGGATTCGAACAAATGCAAAAAAACACAACCAAAAAAAAACAAATGGTTCTTGGCATCAATAACGCCCATCCTAGAAAACTGGAACGCCCCACATTGACATTTCATTAAGCCTGTTGCTATATCCCAGTGAACTCCGCCACCCAGAAGGTAAACTTTCGCACACAGCAGAATTTTGAAACAAGCTTTCTGATGCTTTTTCCCCACTTTATATTCAATAACTTTAACAAACTTTAAAAGACCAACAAATTTTTTTTTTTTTTTTTTTTTTTACAAGGTGGTCACCACTTATCAAGGCCCAGAAGCCACTCAGGGATAAGGGTTATTGTAAGTACGTTAGTGTGGATATTTAAAGTGTCTACTTAAGGGGGTTGTTCATCAGGAATTTGTTTACGTTGAACTTGAAGACATCCAAGTTGTAGTCAGGAGGAAAGCAAGCAGACGGAACAGAGTTCCACAGGCGTGCAGTTCTAAGAAAGAAGCTTTGTTCATGGAATCTACGTTTTGATTTAGGCATAGATAAAGAGTGGGGAAAGTTTTTGACAGTGGATTCAGCTAGACGAGTGTTTTTTTGTAAAAGATTGGCGAGGGGGGACCAGAGATTGGAGTTCAGACGAGCACCTGCCATGGAAATAACGATAAAACAAAGATAGGCTTGCAATGTCTCTTCTGTGGGAGAGAGGTTACAGGGAAGAGAAAAGGGCATCCCCCACTAAGCCACGAAGTCTATTTTGTACTCTGTCAAGGCAGGATAGGCTGTTTTTAGCAGCTCCTGCCCAGATATGGCAACAGTATTCCATCCTTGGACGTACTTGGCTTTTATATATAGAGAGAGAGCAAACTTTGGTCTTTGAAAGTATATTTTTCATCTCTGTAAAATTGTTGATACAAATATATTTTGTTGGTTAATTCATGTTTTCTTGCTTTCATTCTAAAATTTTTGTTGTCAAGTTAGCACTTGCTAACTAGTGACCCATTCATAACATTCATGTCTTTATCCATCTTTTTCATTCGCCAATTTAACTACATTTATATTAATTGTTAGCGCTGTTCTTGACATTTTTTAAAGATATTGCTATCACGAAAATACACTGACTGAGAACGACTCTAAAAGTGTTCTCTTCATTTCAAATTGTTTGTTTCACCTACAATCCTCCACCAGTTTTAAACCGGACTTCCGCAAATGGATCTCTGTACTGTACCGTACACTATACACTGACGGTACAGTGGCACAGGTTAACAGAAAGTATTTCAAATCAGGGTGGGGGTGCTTCAGGGTTGTCTGCTGTCGTCCCTGCTTTACATCCTTGTGTTGGAGCCACTACTTCACAAGCTAAGTTATGGGGAGACAAGTTCAGTATTGCCCAGGATCACTGTACCAGATGGATCGAGAGCCAGGGTCTCCATGTTAACCAATGACATCATTGTTTTTGTGTCATGCTTCCAAAACATTGTAACGGTGACAGAAGCGCTCATGCAGTACAAAAAGATCATCGAGGCCAAAATCAATCGCAGTAAGTGGGTCGGTCAGTGGTTGGGGGCTTGAAGGGGCACCACTACTCTTCCGGTTTCCTTCAGATGGATGGATAGCCCTGTTCAGATTCTCAGCATGTGGTTCAGACCGGGTTTCAGAATTGCTCAGAGATATGGTCAGAGGTTGAAGCTATGGTTGGCTCATGGGTTCGAAGGAAACCTACCTTAAAGGGTAAAGTAAAGGCGTGCGCCACTTAGTCTTTCCTCTCATCCTCTACTGACTGGCCATACTTCCTCTGGCTGCGGTTTACATAAAAATCCTCCAGGGCCTCCTATCCTTGTTTCTTTGGGACAGGGAGAGGCATCGGATTCACAGACAGGTCTGTGTTCAATGTCAATGTGAGGGAGGCTTGGGACTCCCCAATATGAGGTGTCATCGAGACACTGAGGCTGGCTTTCCTGAGTCAAACAGAAGAGTTAGCATGGAAGCTCCCAAGGTCCAGTGACCTTTCATGGTTTTGGAGAAGGGAATTAATGAAAGGAGTTGCCAACGACCCACTTGTCAAGCATTTGGGGTTGTTCAAAGGAGGAGATCTACTCCTGGTGGTGCTGGGTGCAAGGTTCGAGTCATCTCAACAACTCTGAGTTCTCCTTCACCTTGCGATTGGCCCACAATGTGTTACCCTTCAATGCCATACAACAGTGCCAAACTAATGGAGTTGCCCAGGTGTCCTCATTGCGGGAAATACTCAAACATATTTTCTTTGGTTGCAGCAAACTCCAGCAGTACTAGAAGTATGTCAACGAGGTGACTGTTTGTGTCGATCCCAAGCATCCACAAAACTGGGCTTCCATGAAACAGAGAGAGAGACGGATGGTGTTTCTCATAATCCTGGACATAGCAAGAATAGTGGTGTGGACGTCATAGCTGATGGAGAAACATGAGGTTGAATCTCTTAGTGATCAGGATCTGATCACATTCTTTAAGCATCAATTGAAGGTGAAGATCAAATGTGATAGGAAAAGATTACATCTCGCGACCTTTGACAGAAAATGGATCAGAATAGCGAGCTTGTGTGCACGGAGAGATGCCAAGTTTGAGTATGTGTTCCCCACCTGAGTATGGTGTGTATAGTTTCACATCCTGTTGGACACCGGATCCCTTAAGGTAAGCCCTTGTTAGTTTAGTTTCTTAGCTAATCAAGTGAATGCCTCTCCTCTCCTGATAGGAAACCTCCAAGATGCTTTCTTTTCATCCCTGACCCTCCACTATTTTGGAGTAATATCACATACTCCACGACTCCCCGGCTAGAATTCAGCCCCATTTAGAGATTGAACCGGAAAACAGTGGGTAATCTACCATCTAAAAAGAGTTGCTAGAAAGTTACTTACGCCTGAAAGTATCCTATACCTCTACACGGCCACTATTCGCCCATGTATGGAGCATTGTTGTTACGTTTCATCTGGTGCATCTGCTCATAGTTTCTCACTCCTGGACAGGGTTCAAAAGAGTTACCAACCTATTGGGTTCTGAACTGTCATCTAAGCTTAAACCTCTGTCCCATCGACGATATGTTTTACAAGTATTTTAATGGTGGATTCTCCAAACTACTAGCACTTGTACCCCCTCGACATAAATACTCCTGACAAACCCAACAAGCAGCAGAGTCCCACCCCTTCACGGTAGAAATCCCTACTTTAGAATTCCCGTCCGGTTTCCTGCTTTCCCAACTCTACTGATATGCATAAGTTCAAGTGTAATGTGAATAGACTTTTTGCTGCTGGACTCCCTACATAGTATCCCTGCAACTCATGCCCCTGATAGTAGCCTCCTACATCAAAGTGGCACTGTGCCTTGTTTGGGGTAAAAAAAAAAAAAAAAAAATCAAATAAAAAAAAAACGATAATTAAAGGAATCGTTTTTCGCATCAGAATTCCATTCCAATGCCCCCAAAAGTTAGTGTTCGGACGTGTAACACATGCGACAAAAGGTGGGGATTTAAGCAACAACTAAACATAGGGGTATGATAGAATTTTCGGGAAAGCAAGATCCCAGTATTTTATCGCACATGTGACACAGACAAAAATAAAGGCATGAGACACGGGAACCGAACACGACAACACGTGAGAAGGAACGAAGCAAAAACACCAGTGGTAATATTTTCGAATTTAACTTTTATTATACAACAATGAACTAACTATGGTAGGGGAGGAATAATGCAATTAAGTGAAAATAAAAAAATAAAAAAAATTATAAAGACGGGAAGGGGTATTTTGTTATTCGAAAATGACAACGAGGAATATATCAAAACAAAAAGTGTATCCTTAGTGCAAACAAATGATGGCAAAATTAATTCAATGTCTCAATATACGAGAGAGGGAAATATTCACGGAGATGACTTACTGAGTTTATTCCCTTCTTCTTTTTTTTTTTAATCTTTTCTTTCTTTTTGTTCCAAGCCGTTGGTCAAATGTCCTTAATATCCGTCCCTCCGGGTTAAAACGCACGTGTGTAAAGTTCACCGATTATCGCCGTCAAGGTCGCATCCTTTCGCCGTTGGTATGGAGTTTCTCCCAGGCGTTATCTCCTTTTGCTGTTGGTATGGAATTTCTCCCAGGTATTACTTCATTTCTTTCGCTGTTGGCGCAGTCTCTCCCAGGCGTTATCTCCTTTTGCTTTTGGTATGGAATTTCTCCCAGGCATTACTTCATTTCTTTCACTGTTGGTGGAATTTCTCCCAGGCGTTATCTTCTTTCGCTGTTGACGGGGGGGGGGGTCGATACCTCCTATCTCGACGGCATCGCTGCCTCTTTTCTTTCTTTTTTTTTTTTTTTGAAGGGAGGGAAGGAAGGTAGATGTTTCTCGCATGCCTTTCTAGTTAGGGATTCCCCTTCCTTCTCTCCCTTCAAAAAAAAAAAAAAAAAAATGCTCTATTGCCAAAAGTGTGCTTATTCATAAATTCTGAAGAAATGCTGGTTTTGAAAATTTTCAAACGACATAATGCTTGAAATTGTCGAACTGAACATTGAAACAATTGTAACGTAAATTGAAATACACTTTTTGTTGCCACCAACACCTTGTTTTGAAGTCAGTATATATATATATATATATATATATATATATATATATATATATATATATATATATATATATATATATATATATATTAGTCAGTATATATATATATATATATATATATATATATATATATATATACATGCCTTGTCTTGAACGATAAAAGAAAATTAAAACATAAAATTCCTCTTTGATTATATTTTTTTATTTACTATTAATCGAATATTTACTCAGATCAAAAAATGCAGTAGTGTGAAATAAAGCGAATTTTTAAAAATCATATGAAAAGAAATGAATTAATTTCATAAAAATCCACTTGAATGCATTTCGGTTTTTTAATCTATTTCTAACATTTAATTTCATAAAAATCTACCAGAATCTTACAGATATGAGATTGTGACAGTTTCGTTAAGTGTGGGATAAACTTTTATTACAACAATACAGTAAAGTAGGATTCAGTTGTGGGTGCACTGCAGGGGAACACAGAAATCCTTATTCAGTCCCGGGCAACGCCTGTTACTTCTGCTAGTTTTGCATGAAAATAAAAAATGTTAAAAAATAAATAAATAAATTAAAAAAAGAAAGGAAAGAAATTTCATTTGTGTAATTTTTTATGCATGAATAAAAATGTCCGTTGTAGATTAATGGTATGCGTTTGTTTCGCCATTTTAAAATGAACGATTTTCCATCTCCTCGAAGTTCTCACAATCTGCTCGATGAAACTTTAATATCTTAGTTCAGGCCTTTGAGCAAGTGAACAGTTTTGCAAGTGAATCCAAGATTTTCGGGCAATTAAAAAAAGATGGTATTCTCTCTAGAGAAATTCTTGGATATAAGACAACAGCGAGAAACCAAAAGAAAATATGGAGTCCGTTACGAGTGAAATAAATCCCCCGTCATTATTTGATTTACTAAACAGATTCCCATCGCAAATTTCAGTTGTGTGTGAAAAAGAAAAAAAAAAAGAAAAAAAAAAAGAAAAAAAAAACGATAGCTTCTCAGGGATCCATCCAATGAAAGCAAAATTCATGTGTGGAGATCAGATTTTCATGCGCAAGGTTGGCGAATGAGTAAAATGATTCTGCCAATGTACGAATATATTCAGACATTGGCCAACAAATTACGATCACTACCAACCTCATCATTTTTGTATAAAGTGGAAAGGGAGAGGTTCTTGAGTGTCCAAGATTCATAGAATGCAAGTGTGTGCGTGTATGTGTGTGTGTGTGTGTGTGTGTGTGTGTGTGTGTGTGTTGAATAAGTTAAACGTATGATAAAATGCAAATGATAAGAATTAAAAAAAATATTTCGATGTGGCACAGTTTAAATCGATTTCTTCTTGCGATTTCTTGTGAAAGGGTTCGGCCTGACATGTGCTCCCTAGAACGCCACGGCCTAGGCCAGCTCTTCATCCTGCAACTGTGAGAAAATGGTGATCAATGGCCAGCGAGTATTTTCGCATGCTGTTTGACTTATTTTTGATTACCGCATCATGTCCTGAGAAACGGATATGGAATAATTTCATCAAGTTCATTGGAAAGGTTTTATGCAATTATAGCAATAAATGATTTGAAAGAGAATTTCAACAATTTGCAACCTGTTTCTCTGAAAGTACCAGATGCTCAAAGACATGGTCACAGAATTAGCGACCTTGATAACGCCGTGGTGAAATGTAGATGATTCCTTTTGAACCACCCTGTTGAATAGTACACTGAAACCGATAGGTTTGTATGGACTATGACCAGGGTGCTGAAACTGTCATTGGTGATGTTGGTCAAAAGATGGAGAGAAGGTCCCAGTCAAAAGTGGTTCTGAGAAGATGACCCCAACTTGATTTCATTTTTCCATGTGACGCAGTTTAACTCTTTCTTTTTTTATTGCATTTTCACCCCAAACATGCCACAATGTCACTTTGATGTAAGGGCCTACTATCTGGGACATAATTTGCAGGGATACTATGTAAGGAGTTGAGCAGCAAGAGGTGTGTTTACACTACACTTAAACTTCTGCATGTCAGAACAGTTGAGGAAGCAGGAAACCGGAAGGGAATTCCAAAGTCTAGCAGTTCTAGGGAAGAAACTATTAGAGTAGAAGACTTTCTTACATTTAGGGATTTCTACCGTGTAGGGGTGGGATTTTGCTGCTTGTCAGGGTTTGTCGGGAGTATTTATGTCAAGAAGGGATAAGAGCTTGTAGTTCGTTAGAGCACCCACCATTAAAATACTTGTGAAACAGGCAGAGTAATGCAACATTTTGTCGATGGGACAGCGATTGAAGCCTAGCTGATAGTGCGGAACCTATTAGGTTGGAGACTCTCTTTTGAACTCTGTCTAAGAGTAAGAGACTAGTGACAGATGCACCAGCCAAATGTGACAACAATACTCCATACATGGGCGAATCGTGGCCTTGTAGAGGTACAGGATACTCTCAGGCGTAAGTAACTTTCTAGCACAGTAAAGAGAGCCCATCTTTGCAGCAGCCTAGGCAATGCTCTCAATGTATTTGTTCCAACTCCTGTAATTCGTGAACATTAAGCCGAGGAGTTTGAAAGAAGTACTTTAAGATAATGTATCATTAGCAATGGCTATTAGTGGTTGAGCTCGATTTCTTCTTGCAATATAATAATTTTCGAAATTGAATAGCATAAAACCATGTCCAAACAATCTTTTGCATATTTGTACAAACTTGTTGTGGCTTGCACACTCTTTAAAAGATATTTGTATTGCACAATTCTGAAGATTGCCGTGCTTTTTAAAAAATGTTCTTTCACGTTTATAAAAAATACTTTTTTTTTTTAGATTACTTTTGTCATGAAATAATGGATAAATTATTTGTTCGGAAAATCGGATCTGATCACTAAAACTATGACAAGAGAATATTTGGGTTTGTATTACTGTACACATAGATTCGAAAAAGCTGTCTAAAAACAAATATATAACAAATAAATGTTATCAAAGGCAAGATAAGTTACTTTTCTACCTAACTGGGTAATTTTTTTAGTGTTTTTATTTAACGTAACATGTTTATTCAGCTCGAAAAACATACAGTGTTTACCGATTTATTGGAAAATTTAAAATGGCGCCCGACTCTCTCTTTGACACGGTAAGTTTGTGAAAAGGAGTTATAAATAAAAAAACTAGACAAAATACTGTTAGAAACTCACTCAATATATGTTACTGTAACATAGGCTGACATATATTCGGTGGGATTTTAATAGTATTTTGCATATTTTTTTCGAGCTGAATAAACATGTTGCATTAAATAAAAACACTAGAAAATTATCCGGTTAGGTAGAAAAGTAACTTATCTTGCCTTTGATAACATTTATTTGTTATATATTTGTTTTTTACAACTTTTTCGAATCTATGTGTATAGTAATACAAACCCGAATATTCTTTTCATTGTTTTGACTCTCGGGTATATATCCGACACAGTTAGACACAGTTAATCAATTGAGAACCACATTACTCTATCTAAAAACATAAAAGATATTAACTGATATATATTGGAGAGTCAAAATAATGAAAAGAATATTCACTTGTCATAGCCCTACTGATCACTAGCTACACTCCTACATCAAAAGATATAAAAGTGGTGATGCTGGTGGGGGTCAATCCAGGGAGGAGTTATAATTCTTTAAGGAGAGAATCACACAAAGGAATATACATGTGATATGATGAGGCTGATAGCGCTTCCTTTTAACAGCATCTTTCTCGTCACCAACTGCGCAATGTGCTTCCTTCTTGTATGAACTGGCCTGTCTATGTCGAATCATCAGTTATTTTTTGTGATTTTAAGTTGACGAGTGATATTTGATTATTCTGACTACCATTCTTGTCTTGGATGTTATTCTTACAACGTTTTAGCTGATGTAACCTCCGACCTTCTTCAGGTATATCTTGTTGAGCTTATGAATCTTTCTGTTGAACTCAGGAATCTGCACGGACTGAATTCTTAGGTTGATACATGGGGTAATTAATTAAAAGTAATCAGGCATAAATACTCATCTCATCTTGGATGTTAGTGCTACAATGTTTTGGCTGATGTAATATCTGATTTTTTTTTTTTTTCAAGTGTGTCTTGTCGAACTTGGGAATTTTTATGTTAAACGCAAGAAACTGTGCAGAATTTCTAACAATTGTTTATGTAATCAAAAGGGGGTATCTTGCTGTCATTCCATCAGCCATGATTGGGTAAAAATGGATGGAGGTTACGTTGTGAGAATAGCATCCAAGATGAGAATAATAGTCTGAATAATAAAAAAAATAATCCAAATTATATTTCAGAATTCAAATATTTATTTCATAAATTTTATTTAAAATTATTTTTTCTTTACAAATACTCACACGTAACAACTGAAAAAACAAAAAAAAAACAAATAAAAACACTCCCCAAGAACAGAATTTTCTTACATAATAATAATAATAATAATAATAATAATAATAATAATAATTCTGATTTCGTTTATCAACGTCTCTCTGGAAAGGGGTGGAATTCATTTCCAAAGGATTTCCCTTAATCCCGGCTCCAAACCAGAAGCTTCAAAGATCAAAGATTTTCCTAAGGATGTTGGTGGTACCTACAATTGCAGAGGTCTGAAGGTTACCTAAAACATTGGGGATTTGTAGTTTTTTCAATTGTCCTTCCAGACGATTTGATACGACTCCTAGTGTACCAACTACGACCAGTATTATTTGTGTTTTAACCCCGTGTATACGCCTTATCTCCAAGGCCAATGGAGCATAATTGTTCCACTTCTCGTTCTCCTTCTCTCTCACATTCCTGTCCCAGGGTATTGAAAAGTCTACAATCTGGCTGTTTTTTGAGACTTTGTCAATGACGACCAAACCCGAACAATTATGTTCCAATTGCTTGGTCGTTCTGACACTTTTGTCCCACCATACCTCTACCTTGCCATCGTCACTTGTTCTCACTTCATCAGGCACCTCCTCAAACCATTTTCCAGCACACTTCACCCCAACCTTCTTACACACCTCCCAATATATCCGGAGTCCCATACGATCGTGTCTTTTGCAGTACTCTCTCTGGGCTGCCGCCAATAATAATAATAATAATAATAATAGAAATAATAATAATAATCATCATTATCATCTGAAACCGTACAATTGTAAGTTAACTACTCTCTTAAACTCTAAAATTAAAAATAAAAAAAAGCATCAGCATCAAGTGGCACCACACCAAATAATCATGGCAGGACAAAGAGGGTGGAAAAATAGAGAAAGCACTAACCAGACCAGAGGATGAGTATGAAGACTGGGACTTTAGGGAGGTTTACTGGCACTCAAATTCATGTGAAGACCAATGGCTGTTATCAAGGAGAAATCAATGGTAAACGGCTGTTGTGATAATGCAAATTCATTTGCAAAGATTATCTAAAGAGGTGGAGAGTACTGGAAATCTGTGGAGACGTGTTGTCACTCAAACTCCAGAGAACACCAAAGGTTGTTGACAAGGAGAAATCTTTTATGATGGCCTGTGTGAAAACTCCCAGTGATTCAAAAAATCTAAAGAAAACAGTAGGAATGCACATGATTTGAAGTATTCATTGCTTTACTGATCATCTGAAACCTTATGGGTTTATTTTTAAGGTTCGATGTAGCTTAAAGGCAAAACTTTTTTCATAAATAGTTGACAAATCTGAAATTTACATCGAAATTAAAAAGTGATGACTTAGTGTCTTTTTTAATCAAGACCTGTGATGAAGTCGCATAAAAAAGAAATATCACATTTTGAAGATTGTTGCGTCACACAATTTTGATTGGTTCAATCCAGGCTTTTCCTCAAACTCTACATTGGACCCAGCAAACCACTTCCTCCCTGATTTTCCTTTGTGGATTGGCACCACACTGTGAAACACAATATTACGGGCTGCTTCCTGGCTGACTATAACATGTCTAAATGAAGCAGCTGTGTAGCCACATTCATGATGATTGGTTAATAATTTAGGAATTAATTCTATACATACACATACGTAACCATATGCACATATATAACTTTATATAGAGATAGAAAAACATTGTATATTATTGATATTTATTAGTGATAAAATATGTTGTGAATAAATTTTTTATGAAGATAATAAGTGCAGGAAATAGGACAAGATTTTTAGAAATGTAAGATAATATCGGTTACAAACAGACAAATCTTGGATAATTTTCTATTATAAAAGGGAATGCCAACAACAGTAAAATTATGTTTAACTTATAAGCACAGATTTTGAGTATACCTACTGATGATTACCAAAAATGTTTATTGATTTACTAGCAGGGTGATCCGACGTTGTCCGGGATTGAATAATGATCAGTGTTGGGGACCCATCACAATGCAGGAAGTTTCACATGCCCCTCACAGTGACTAAGTTCACAATATATTGTAGTCTACATTGCACTGTAGAGAACTGTTGATTTTATAAAATTATTTATATTTTATTTGCATTAAAGTTTAAAAAGCAAAAAGTCAAGTATCATGCTTCAATTGTGCTCTAAACAGAAACATTCATTTCGAATGCGCCCTTGTCATATCAAAGAACCTACTATTGATTTTATATACCTTGCATTACTGGTTGTGCGGTAATAATGGCTAAATCTAAGTTTAAAATGAAAAAAATCAAGTATCATTGTGAAATCGTGCTTTAAACAAAAACATTCATTTCGAACATGTCCCTGTCATAAAGAACCTACTGTTGATTTTATATGTCGGGCCTTTCGGCTTTTGTGGTAATAAAACTTCTCAAATGTACTTTTAATGTTAGACGGTGTAAGGCGTAAACTTTGGTCAAAATTGCCTGATTCTTCTTTCATCGGATTATTTGGATTATCGATTATCAATACTTATCAAAGGCATTCCGACACAGAACCTACCTAAGAACACTGCCAGTCACATAAAGTACCTTTGTGTGAAATTTCATAAAAATTCAATCCAGCCGTTTTCGAGTCCATAGGGAACAAACTCACAGACACACAGACACAAAGTTCCTTTAATTTAATAGTAGAGATAGAGACAGAAATTACTTTTTTCGTACTTAAATTTATTTGCCAAAATGCTAGGTTGGAAAAAGAAATCCTGCTTACAAAGCAAATGCGGCTAATGAGAAATAGTGACGTTACCATTCTAGTGAAATTCAAAGTCAACAGAGCATTTGTCCTATTAACTCTTCACTATGAAGAAACATGGAATATATGTTCCGCACAGGAGTGGAAAAAGCTCCATGATTACATAAATCATCACAAGAAAATTATGCATCTATGCTGGCAGGATGAGGGTACCGATAAAGAACATGCAAGCCGATCCTCTATGACAAATCTATAAATATAGATACAAATCAGATGGGTTGGAGCTCTGGAGAGAATGGAACCTGAACGACTATCAAAGCAACTGCTATAGGAAAAAAAATATCAGTTTCAGAATATGGAGATGCGTTCTAGTGTTTATCATGGTGAACCATATTACTTGTAAGTAATGCAAGAAATTTAAAGTTATTTCCTTAATCCATGGATTTTCAATGCATCGCTCATATCTTCAGAGGAAATGTATTAAGCAAAATAATCATTATGAATAATCATAAATCTTGCTATTAAGAATACATATATTGAAAATTAGAGTTAAAAAAATACAATAAATTTTTTGTTTAAAAATTCTATATTTTTACTTCACAAAATTTAACATTAAACTCTACAATTCTTATATATATATATATATATATATATATATATATATATATATATATATATATATATGTATGCATATTACTTAAACTGAAACTTTTAAATAAATAAAATGGCAGTTCAATCAAAAATTATGATCAAACCAGGCGTAAACTCAAACAAAACCAATTTGCCTCCTCCCTTGAGGCTTGCATTCACGAATATCGGCGGGCTTAGAACTAATTTAGATAATGTTGAATCATTTCTCCTAGCAAACGCCACGGATATCTTGACCCCTAAGTTAAACTAACCTATACTCCTCAATCCCCTCTAACCTCTTTAACATGCCTAGTTATCTCCCACTTTGCTGTAAGGACGCTGACAGACATATGCACAGACTTGGAGTCTATATTCGAAACACTCTCCCCTTGATTAAATAATCAAAACTAGCATCAGACGACCAGGCCTTTATATGCTTTAGATTTAACCTGCAACATAGCATTAGCTACTTATATTTTCTTTACCGCTCTCCCTCGACCCAGGACTGTACTCTAATAAACCACATCTCCGACAGCATAGATACAGCATTCTCTCTTGATACTAGCACGCAAGTACATGTATTTAGTGACTTTAATGTCCACCACAGTAATTGGCTTGGATTCTCTACTTACACAGATGCAGCTGGTAGCATAACACATACCTTCTCTATATCTCATTCCCTAACACAGACAGTTACGTTTCTGACATGTTTCCCAGATCAGCAAGATCAACAAGCCTCACTTCTAGATCTATTTCTGACTACAGTTCCCGATGATTATGTAACGAATGCCCATAGCCCACTCAGGATTGCTGATCACGTTGTGAAAATGCTAGAAATCACCCTAAATTCTTGACCCAAAGAGCCATCACTCAAAACGACAGGTATTATAAGAAGGCTAACCGAGAAGCCATCAGGGATATCATCGGAGATGCCTGATGAGGAAATATTTTTTCTCTTCCTGCAGAACAGTGCGCAAATGAGACCACTGAATGGTTCAAAGCAGCAATTAAAGCATATGTTCCCATGCAGAAATTCTATAGCAAACCCTACTTTCCCCTTTAGTTTATTTCTACTTGTGCAGCTGCCATTGCTCAAAGGCAGCATGCATACTGCAGATTTATCCGACATAAGTCAAGTACAAACAAACAAAAAACAAAAAATGCTCCGTTGAGGTTGTTTCAGTCCTCTCCAAACTTTACAACAAATGCCTTAACGAATATTGCTTTTCTGATTGTGGGAAAAATACTTTTGTGGTACCAGTTTACAAGAATTCTGGCAAAAGAACTGACCCATTAAATTAAATTATCCCATTAAATTATCGCCCTATTAGCCTCCTCCCAAAATATTGTACAGCTGCTAAACTTCTGACCGACCAACTGTATTGATTTAGGCAAGCCTGTTTTACAGCAGATATCTTAACTGTAATCTATGAATGTATATACTATACACTGGATAAAGCAGGGGAGGGGAGGTAGTAGCCCTAGATATATCTAAGATTTTTGACAGGGTATGGCACAATGTTTTTTTCAGGAAAATCAGATCATATGATATCACTGGACGAATAGTTAACATAATTAAATCCTTTTTAAATAAAGGAAAAATCCAGGCTGTCCTCGACGGTCATACATTTAAACAATATGATATAATGCAGGTATACTTCAGGGGTCTATCCTTGGACCTTTATTATTCCTAATATTCATAAACGATCTCCCTGATAAAATTTTCTCTGAAATGGGTATATTTTCTGATGACACCACGCTCTTTATTTCTTGATGAAAACATTTGATGTGATAAGAGGAGAAAGCGAAAAAGTAAATAGCAAGTCAGACAATCACCTCAGACTCATGTTTCTAAATTTTTGAGGTGAAGATAGATAATTCTGTTATGTACCTGTGTGCGTGGGGAAGATGATGATGAGGAGGAGGAGTATATATTATTTTGTCTGTGGTGTCTTTATAATTGTGACATGGCCGTGACCATCTGTCTCTTTGCGTGTGCTTTTCTTTAGTGTGTGTAGGTGTGTGTAACATATATGCATATAATGAAAGTCCTACCTTCTCCTTCTGTTCTCTTTGTCTTCCATCTCATCTTGTTGACCTAGAACCAAAATGCATGTTCCAAAAATCACAACGCATTTCTTAGTTGCAGAGACAGTCTTTATTTATGGAGTTTTCACTCTCTGGAAAGATTACCCCGCACACAACCTATTTCTGATTCCTTATTTTGCTCTTCTTCATGTTTCCTAGATGGCCAGTTCTCTTCAAAACTCACTATCTGCCTTCTAACTGGTTTGATGACCTGCCCCAACTAACTTTCAACCGAACTCTCCCTAGCACGTGTGCATTTCTGTTTATATCAGGGTATATGTGTGGGAATTGCAATTCCCATTAACTGCTCGCACCCAAAATACACACACTGACCTGTCACACAACATAGGTGCACGCTCTGTCAGCAAAAGTCCTGAGATTGATCTATGTCATCAGTAACCTTTGTTGACCCATTTGCACTCCCTGGAACAAACAAGTTGCTCTCAACCCAGCATCGCGTTAACCACATTATTCAAGTCCTGGACTCAATAACACTTCGTATTATTATTATTATTATTATTATTCAAATTACTGTTCTTATCCTACGTTTTATTTGCACAACGTTTTGGTCAATGTAAACTCTGACCTTCTTCAGATGTATCTCATTGAACTCGGGAATCTTTCTGTCGAGGAATTTACACAGAATTTTGAATGAAATCCTTTATTTAATCCATAGGTGTAGCATGCTCTCATCCATCAGTCATGACTGGGCAGAAGTCTTAAGTAATTTTGCAATTGGATTTTGAGTGTTATCTGCACTGAGGATTGAACTTTCAACCCCCAGAAGAGTGTAACTTACAACTGATTTTCACCAAATACTTTATCCATTACGTTATGGGGCCCTTCTACAAAGACCCATGGCATAGTGGATACTAATTTATACAGGGGAGACAACAAAGCAAAATTCATCCCAAAGCAGCAAAACTGAAGATGGCTTGCCAGGACACTATATATACAAATGTAGGCAAATTTCTCATACATTATATCTCCCATCTTTGGTTTTCATAGATAAAGTAAATTTCACAGTGTATAAGGATTTGATACTGGAGATATTCATAATCATAACCTATTTCCAAAAGAGGGGAGATATAACATGAGAAATATTTGGAATCAAGTCTCCCCCTTTCTGTTATTACATATCAATTGAAACCATAGAAGCAAGTTTTAGTCTCCTCTCCATCAAGGCCAGAGGTTTTGGTGAAATATGTATAACAACATGTATCAGTAGCAGCTAACTTGAAGTGTTAATATCGTTTGTAAACAATACAACTGTTTTTTTTTTTTTGTTGTTGTTTTTGTTAAGTAACTTTAATTATTAAGTTGGGAAATAATGAAAAAACAATGTTGTCACTGAAGAGCTGTCTGTGGATGACTAAATAAGCTTCCCCATCTCTTTTCGGGTTGAGCACTGTTTTGGGGTAATTTCTCCTGCTGCTTCTTAGTGTATGCAAAGCCCTTTGTAAGTAAACAAATTGAGCACTTGTAGGATGTCATTTACGAACGTTTTGCACGTTGGCCTACCTGTTAAAACTGATGACTATCAATATGATTGAAGATCTGATTTTTGATTACACTGAAGAGCTGTGATACAGCAAAACAGTGTCTTTGGATGACTACTGTTGCATCATTGGAGGAAGAACTGCTGAAAGCACCCTTTCCTGTCTTAGCAGAGTTCAAAATCGGCATTGAAATCTAGTAGGTATATCCTTTTCTCCTCTTTGCAACCTTTTTTCTCACAGAGACATTACAAGTTTATCTTTGTTCTATTGTTATATTCATCGCAAATGCTTGACTAAGCTCCAATCGATGGCCTCCTTCTGTAAAACATTCACAAGAAATACTCGTCTAGGTACAACCACTGCCAACAATTTTCCCCACTCTGGGTCTAAATCTAAATGCAAATTCTATAAATAGATTCCTTTACTAGAACTGCCTTCCTGTGGAACACAATACCACGGGTCTGCTTTCTAGTTGGCAACAATATGGTAATTTTCAAGTCTAATGTAAAAGACTTTAGGTATCCCCTTAAACAAATGCTACCCAATTTCCGTCACTTATAACCATTGTACACTCATTAACCCTTAACCTTTCGGCCATTGACAAGTGAGGAGTCCCTTGTAAAAAAAAAAAAAAAAAAAAAAAAAATATATGTGATTACACTGGCAGTGGCTCATAGAGAATTGATGAATGGCAATAAATTTGTACTCCTTAAGAGATAGGAAAAAAAAAAAGGTGTAAAATGAAAAAAAAATCGACAAAATGTTGAAATAAAGCCAATAACATTATTAGTATATAATTATTCTTTTATGTGCATTTTGTCATACGTTTTTTTATCAATCATATATTAATATCTTAAACAGAAAAGAAAAATAAATATGGTGGGTATAATATATCATGAACCTTTAAATGCAAAAAAAGTTTAAGGAAGGTTTCCTTTCGATTGATAAAAAGAAAGAGAAAAAAGAGTATAAAATTAAATATATCTATAAAAGTGTACGTGTCTGTGTGTGTGTCTGTCTGTATACATTTCCCTATGCAATAACTCTGTCAATTTTTAGTCTACAGAGTCGAAATTTGATATACAGGCTACTGAGATTTGGGATCGGTTTTCGACCAGAAATTTGGCTGTTAAGGGGTCAAAGTTCAACGATTTGACCTTTGAGAACTCTACCAAACTCCGACAATTTTGGGTCTAAACACTTGAAATTTTAGATATAGTTTCCTTGAACATGGATCTAACTTAATAACTTGATTTGAGCTCAATACAATAAATTTTAAGGGGCCATAATAGAGGTCAAAGTTTTAAAAATTGACCGTTTTTTTTGTTTTTGTTTTTTTTTTGCTCAGCATACACCTCCAAACACCCGGGCAACGCTGGGCACATATGCTGGTATAAAATAAATGAATATTGGACACATTTTGATTTTTCAGCCTGACTATTGTGAGTTGAACGCTGATGAAGCCTCTTCATGAATTGTAAATTTTGCATACCATAAAAATGTATATTTTCAAAATGGGCAAAAACAATTTGTATGTTAAAAATGTTTTGGATGAAACAGAGAATTTTTCTGAATAATGATGATTATAGATACTATATATTTTGGCGTATAAGGCGACCATCAGATAAGATGAAGTACAAAATTGGAGCAAATTTTCATAAATTTATCATATATCGGTTGCATAAGATGACTGCTAAATCACAGAACCATGTTTGTTTAGTATAGACTAGAGATTGCAACACTCGGCATCTTATAAAATATTGGTTTTTAAACATGATTTTTTAACTTTAAGGGTCGTCTTATACACTGAAATATACGGTGCCTATATTCTGAATTTGATCTGTTGTTACTAGCAAGTGTCAAATTGGTGTAGATCACAGAAAATATCCCAAGTCTGTTATATTTGTTGTAATTATAGATTGGTATCAATCCTCAGCTTGCAAGGTCACTAACTCCATTAGCATTCCAAAATGGTCACCTATCTAAGTATCCAATAATAAAATTACAGTCTAAGATTCGTATTATTTGGATTATTCGCACTATTGTTCTCAATTTGTGTGTCATTTGCACAATGTTTCGATAAATGTAACCTCTGACCTTCTTCAGGTGTATAATGTCGAACTCTGGAATTTTTCTCTCGAACTCTACAATTTGCACAGAATTTTGAACAGAACTTTTAATTTAATTCATGAGGGTAGCATGTTCTCGTTCTATCAGCCATGTCTAGGTAAAAGTCTTAACTAATTCACAATTGCATTTTGAGTGTTGCCTACACTGAGGATTGAACCTCCACAGCTGAATTTTATCAAGTATTTTAATCACTATGCCATGGGTTCTCACAGTTCAAATAATACGAATAATCAATTCTCATCTAAAACTTCAGAAACACAAGTTCAAGAGAAGTTGAAAAAGAAAACAAAAAAACATTTGACAATATACTTTCTTATATAAACTAGAAGAGAGAACTTGAATGCCTACTACACACTATCCTTGGGCATATAAGGTCTCTCTGTACAAGGGTCTGTCAAAACATCTTGGCATGAGTATACTTTTCCCTGCAAGAAAACCCTAGCCAAATATTCCACATCACATAATATTTGTGGTCCAAATAAGATCTCAGTACGGTTAACTCAGACTAGTTCTTATGAAGAATAGTGCATCTTCTTCAAGTGATGTTACCTCAAGTAACAGCATGAAGCTAGATACTCAACCAGACTAGATGAATTCTTGTCCTGGAATCCAGTAAGATCACAAGACCAAAAAGAAAGATATTCATATTAGAGTGGTCATCCGGAAAGAGGAAAATTATGTTCTCAGATTCTTTATTAACTCAGTGTTTGAGAGACAAAAGAAAACTTTAATGGAACATTCGAACATCTATAGATCGCATGTAGGGATCAAGTGTTAGCCCCGCTTGATTTCTGAGAAGTTCAACTGAAGGAAAATGAAACAAAGAAGAAACTGTTGGAAATAAGTTCTACATCATCCATTATGCCTATGAAATCTCTATAGTTATATATAAAAAAAATACAGCTGTTAAAATTGACAGTGGTATGAGACAATAGAAATTGGCATCCATAATAATGCCAACGTGAACAGAGCTGAGCAAGAGAAGAAAAATACCTACATATGTACAATCTGAAAAGAAACTGAAACCTTCCGGACATTTTAATTATTCTAATAATCATAAAAGCCACTTGCCTCATAAAAACAGAACTTTAAAAAATTATCTGGCGAATATACACTGTGAACCAAGTACAAGAGAGATTCAAACAAGTGCACTTAAAGGGATGATTAGAAACCTAAAAAGATATTTTGGTTGGAGTCTCTGAAATAGCATGTTAATGTCTGCCATCTAGTAGGATGCCCCATTGCCAGTAGAATCAAAAATAAAAGAAATGTAAAAAAAAAAAACAATTTAAAAAAAAAAAAAAAAAGAAAAAAAAAAGAAAAAAAAAAGAAAAAAAAAAAAAAGAAAAGGATGAATTCTCATTCTAGAACGAGTAAAATTAATACTTCAAGTAGAACAGTTTTGCACCACTTTAATGTCTGCTTACACATTAAAATCAAGATACAATGGTACTAAACCTTACGTCTAGAATGCCTCATCCAATTTTAATCAAAATCCATTACATGATTTGGATTCTAGATGTGCCGAATTTAAGGTTAAAAGGTCTTCAAAAGAACCTAAAATTCAAGGAATTTTCCATATGACCATATCTAATGCTTAGCAGCTGTATTCTAAAATTCATAATCGGTTAATTAGTTAACGAGTGATTCCTGTACATACAAATATATAATAATAATAATAATACAAATATATAAAAATATATAATAATAATAATAATAATAATATAAATATATAATCTTATATATAAAAGGCTATATGCCTGTATGTCTGTCTCCATATTTTCAAACAGTCTGCTCCGAAACTAAAAGTCGCAGAGTGGCGCCTACAAGCCTCAAATGATTGAATTTTTTACGGACCCTTCTTTTACAAGCCAGTTAAGTCAAAGATGGGTTAAATTGAAAAAAAAAAATCATTATACATTTTGTACATTCATCTTAGTTTATTTTTAATTTTTAATCAGTTCATATACATATTACGTTGGTACAGTGGTAACGTCTTCAGCTTTGAATGCTACAGTTTTGCTTTCACTTTCGATTCTAGCTGATGGCACCCAAATACTTTTTTTTTTTACTTTTGAAATCACGACTATAATATATACAAAATATGGACAAATTAAAATATATTTAACCGTATTTTACACCCTGGCGCCCCATACAAAATGGGGCAGAGCAACTTGCTTATTTAAATTTGCCGATGGTTGCTCCAAGGATGGTAGGGATCGACTTATTTGAGAGGGTGGAGCTTAAAGTTTGGTTCTTGATGTGTGTTATGTTTTGTTTGTTTTTTCAGGAACCCCAGTGAGCATCATGAAGTGGACGAAGTTGGAATTCATTCTTGCTGTTGAGGCATTTTTTCAAGCGGTGGCTCAATCATCGCAATGCAACGTGCATTCTGTAGACATTTCAATATTGCACCCCCATAGTCATGTTCCTGGCCAGCAGTCGATTGTTTCATGGGTCAACAACTTCAGGGAAATGGGTGATGTAAAGAAGAAACCTGACCTCCCATGAACAGCAAGGTCACCCCCAAAAATTGATGCGGTGAGACAATCTGTTTCGAGACTTCCCCGACGGTCTGCCTGCAAACACGCATCTGTTCTTGGGTTTTCTGCTCGTTAAGCGAGACAAATCCTCCATGAAGAATTGAAATTTCATCCCAACAAATTGGTTATGGTTAAGGAACTTAATCCATATGATTTTATTGTTTTAGGCTTGCCTGACGACATACTTGTTTTCTTCAGGATCTGTAAATAAACAAAATATACGCTATTGGATTCCTGAAAACCTCAGGGAACTTCATCAACGTCCTGTACATGCGCTACATGTAACTGTTTAGTGCGCAAGTTGCCATAATTGGCCCATGATTTTTTAAAAGAAAACAAAGAGGCAGTATCAGTGACATCTGACCGTTATGTCAACATGATCAATGAGTGTCAACACTGAACAAGATGGGCGTGGAAAATGTGTGGTTCCAGCAGGACGGTGCCAGGACACACATAGCATACTTGACAATGACTTTTGTGGCAGAACTTCTCAGAACACCTTATCTCTTTGAGGGGAAATCTGCATTGGCCAGCATGGTCCCCTGATTTATTACCATATGACTATTTTTAAGGGAATATCTAAAATCATTTGTTTATAACGATCATCCTAGCACCTTGACTCACCTGAAAAACAACATTTGTTGAGCTTATCACCAACATACCCATCGATATGCTGGAAAGAGTTGACCAAAACTTCAGAGTTCGATTAACTCCGTGTAAAGAGAAGAATGGATGCCATCTTACGGATATCATCTTTAAAGCTGGTCAAAAATAATATTTAAATGTTGTACGAGTTGCAGTTCAAAGAATTACATCTTTTCTTTACTATTAAAACTATGAGAAGTTCTACCAACATAAAAAGCTACCCAATGTCTTTCTAGAAAGAATTCTAACTAGAAAGATATTGGGGAAACAAATGCCAACAGCAGCTTTATTTGAATCATATGTAATGAATAAATTAATGAATTTTCAAAGATGTGGTGCAGCATGAATTGCCTGTCAGAAACATATCCAAAATGATCTTTCCACAATCGCTGTATCCATCCAATGCTTGATAAGAGCAGACAGCAACTGGATATAGCAATCTGAATAGTCTCTTTTCAAAGATGTGGATCGGCATGACATAGCCTTCACTGGAAATGCACCCAAATCCTCTCACAGTTTTGAAGGAATTTTATCTTCATAGTATGCTAGACTTCATGTGAACTGTTGGTGAACTTCTTGTTATTTGGTACATTGTATAAATGGTCCTGATAGTTCCTTTTATCCATGAAAAACAAGAGTATCCCCCAGCTCAATTGGGTGTTTGACTTTGAGGAATAGGTTTTTTTGCTTTTGTAAGGTGATTTTCTTGGGCCTTGGCGGCAAGTAATTAAGCCTTATGCCCCTTGTATGAAGAATAGTGAGGATCCTGGTTGAGAAGTTTCTTTGTAGCTGCCATTCCAATACCCACCTCTCTTACCAAGATCTGCATTACCATGCATGGATCGTGCTGCATCTTTATTTTTTTGCAGTTTCTCAATGAATTTCCTTGTATGAATACAATCAATTCCTTTATGCCCATCATAATTCTCCAGCTCATGTCTCATCGGCTTCAAGAAGCGCTTTACTTTTTTTTTGGGGGGGGGGGTATAATTTTTGGTTCATCACAATTTTCTTGAGTAACGTTGGGATACAGATCCTGTTAGTTCTATTTAAAAGTTCTAAATGCATTGAGCATTATTGAAATAAATACTAGAAAATTACTCTCCTTCCAAATATATTAATATAATTCTTTGCATTGATAGAGATGCTGTATATTTATTCAAATCAGTTTTTTTTTTTCTGAACTTCTGACCTAATTCTTGAAAGCATTCTGGAAAGGAACATTTCTCAACAAATCCTGATCATGTAAAAAGTATACTTATACTTGTTTTAGTAGATGAATTCAATTTTTTGTTAATGCTTAATTTAAAACGGTGCTTTATTTAGCGAAAGAATTTTAGCCAAAATATGAGGTGCTTTCAATAAGTTTCCAGATGTTTTTCGTATGGACACTTTTATTCATAGTACACACATGAAACTCTAGTCCTCTTCGAAGTAATCTCCTTCGGCTGCATTGCACTTGTTGTACCATTCCAACAATTCTTGGAAGACCCAATGGAAGTCCTCTTGTATGAGCATGTCAATGACCCTTGTCACAGCCTCTTCCATCTCCTCAATTGTCTCATAACGACTGTTTCTAAGGTTTTCCTTGAGCTGAGGGAATAACCAAAAATCACAGGGCGGGTGAGGAACTGTCTTGATGCCCATCTTAGCCAAATAGTCTGTGACAAGGATGGAGTTGTGGATTGGTGCAAATTTTCCGCATCTTCAGTTCTTCATGAATAATTGTGTATACAGTTCCCACACCGACATCAAACTGTGCACTTACTGTCACTATAGACACACGATGGTCCTTATCCATTTATTTGGTCAATCAACCCTGGTGTTCTGACTTCCTTACTCTTCCCAGACCCCTCATCATCCCTCACAGATTCCCTGCTTTCCTTGATTCTCTTATGCCACTCAAAACTTCATGCTCGATTCATGCAAGATGGTCCAAAAGCAGTGAAGCATTCCATATGTTTGTGGCATTTTATCCAAGTTTAAATCAGAATTTTATTGCATATCGTTCGAAAGTGTCCTCATGTCAAGATTGCACTTTTGACATTCACCAGCTGTGACAATCAGGCTTTAGTAGGGTGTATTCTAATTCCTGTTGTAGCTATTCATTTGGATCTAAAATCATAAAAATTGGTCAGTCATCTACGATGTATAGCAATAACATACTAAATTTTCAAGAGTCTATGATAATTTTAAATGCCTATATAAAAAAAAGTCTGGAAACTTATTTAAGGCACCTCGTAATCCTATTTAGAAACATCTATTGTGAGCAGAAGAATTATTTCTTGTTAAAATGTTTTTCATATAATTAAATAAAATTTTTGAAAGCTACCGAATCAGGCATGTGAGTGACAAGAAACGTTGAAATTAAGATGAATTTTCCAACCCATGGAGGAATCATGATTCCTCTCTGTATGCGTATGCATTTGTGGAGGTAACAATGCAACAAGCAACAACTTTTTTTCCGAAAAAAAAAAAAAGAAAAAAAAAAAAAAGTCAAATCAAAATATAGAATTTCAAGTAAAACTAATGGTATCAACTGAATCGTCATGTCACAATGAACATATTCAAAAATTACAAAAAACGATAAGGTAGAAAATTAATTAATGAAAATAATTTGTAAAAATAATTAAGTTTTTCACAAAAAGAAACCGGAGAGTTCAAAGTGTAACAAAAGGGTTACCTCCCTTTTTATGACACCTGAAAACTTTTGATCACTTTAGCAAAGCTTACTTTTCACTAATTTTCTTCAAAAGTTTTTCATTAATAATTAATTTTCTACTTTATCATTTTTTGTAATTTTTTTGGACATTTTCATTATTGCAACATGACAATTCAGTAGATACCATTGGTTTTACTTGAAATTCAATATTTCAATTTTTTTTTTTAATTTCACTACAATAAAGTTTTATCCATATAATGAAACATCATGACAAAATTAACATTTTCAGTTTTCAGAGACAACTGTCATACGAGGTAAAAAGAAGGCAAGAAAAGGAAGAGGAAACGAAAGATAAATTAAGAGAGTGAGAGGAAGGAAAGAGAAAGAGAGATATAGAAATAAAAGCCCGCAAACAAGTGATGAAAAATTGAGGTAAGCCAGAATCCTCTATTTATTAAAAAACAAAACAAAGAAAAATCTATATGATGTTATCCGTGACAGAAAGAAAATATTGTATACCAAAAATCATGTAAATTGGTTATTTTTTAAGTATTTCAATGTTAGGTGCTCCGACGAACTACAAGCGTTTGTCCCCCCTCAATGTAAATACCACAAGACAAGCAACAAAATCACACCCCTACACAGTAGAAATCCATAAATGTAAGAAAGCCTTCTACTCTAATAGTTTCTTCTCTAGAACTGCTAGACTTTGGAATTCCCTTCCGGGTTCCTGCTTCCCTGACTGTACTCACATGCAGAAATTCAAGTGTAATGCTGCTCAACTCCCTACATAGTACCCCTGCAAATTATGTCCCAGATAATAGCCCCTACATCAAAGTGACACTGTGCATTGTTTGGAGTGAAAATGCAATGAAAAAATAAATAAATAAAATAATTTTTAAGTGATTAATGGGAATTTGTAGGCATTACAAGAAAAATCTGGCATACTTATCTCCCTTTTTTCTTGAGATTGTTTTCAAAATAACATCATGAAGCAGCTGATCCTCAGATCAGCTACAAAATTTGATTTTTTTTTTCTTTAAAAATAAAACAGCCTGATCAATTTATACAATTTTTGGAAAACAATATTTTCTTTCCGTCACTAGTACGTACATTATATAGATTTTTCTTTGTTTTTAATGTAGGTGCAATTCTGAATAAGCATCGCAGGCACCAATGATTTGGCAAAAATAGACTAAGAAAAAAAAAAGTGCTGGGAGGCTCCAGTGGTCATAGCAGAAATACACTTTTTCAAGATTGAAAAAAAAAAAAAAAAAAAAAATCAGAATTCTATAAGCGTCAAAAGACTAATGCAGCAACATGATATTAATGGAACTGCAAAAAGACCAGATTATCAGTCAACCAACAGCATATCAGGTGACATTGCCAAGACTGCTGCAAAGAAGACGGGCTCTCTTTAACCATGCTAGAAAACTATTCATACCAGTCATTATCCTATATCTCTACAAAACCACGCATGGAGTACTGTTGCCATATTCGAGCTGGTGCATCCTCCGCTAATCTCTCTCCCTGAGTTCTAAAAAGAATTGCTAACTCCCACACTATCAACCGAACTTCAACCTCTGTACCATCGTTGTGATGTTGCATCCCTGTGCCTGTTTTACAAGTATTTTAATTGAATGTGCTCTGAACACGTAGCAATTGTACCCCCTCAACATAAATACAACCAACAGAACAAACAACAAAATCTCACGCCTTCAATGTGGAGATTAATAGCTGCTGGCAAAACTTTTATTCTAATAATTTCTTCCCACAAACTACTAGACGTAGGAAGTCCCTCCAAGTCTTTTGCTTTCCTGACTGTACTGACATGCAGAATTATAAATGTAACGTGAACAAACATCTTTGCTAAACTCTAAATAGAGTCCCTGTAGACATGTTCCCAGGCAGTAGCCCACTATGTCCAAGTGACAACTATGTCTTGTTTGAGTGAATAACAAAAAAAAAAATTAAGTGCTTGTGGAGGTTGGTAATCTTTTAAACCAACACATTTCAGGTGAAAACATTACATATTTTCATGTCATGTCAAAGTTAGTATAAATTGCAAAAGTTATGAAAAATGAAGTAGAAAATAATTACAAGTAAAAATAATTTATTGAGTTTAGTGATTTATACTTCCATCATATTTCTTAAGGTGAAAGTTTCCAAATATCCAGGGGAGGTAACTGCAATCGATAAATTTGACAATTCAAAATGCAAAATGTCAGACCATTATTGTGGATGTTTTTTTTTTCTAGGAACTAGATCTAGAAAATCTACTGGACCATTTTTCATAATTTTTTGAATTTATACTAATTTCGACATGACATAAGTACATATTAATGTTTTCATCTGAAATGTGTTGGTTTAAAAGATCACCAATTTACACAAATTGTAATATGGAACAAGCCCGGAAGAACTGCGCTTATTATCGATGTCACAGTCCCAAATGATTTTGGCCTGAATGGAACTGAATGGGAAAAGATAAAATATCAAGACCTAAAAAAGGATCTAAAAACAACATGGTCTCTGAAAGAAATAAACATTATACCGGTTGTGATAGGAGCAACTGGTTTAATAAAAAAGAATCTTCAGAAATACTTAGAAGCAATCCCTGGAAGACCAAGCTGTAATGAAATACAAATAGCAGCCATAAAGGGAACAGCATCTATTCTTAAAAGAGCCCCCGGATATAAATTTAAATCATAAGGGATTCAAGTATTAGCTCCAGGAGGGAGCCCCTTGATCTCTTAAAACTTACTGAATTAAAATAAATAACAAAATCTACACAGAGATACATTTACTTACTGATACGTTGCTCAGCTTTCAGGAAGTGGAATCCAATCTTGAAGAGAAATTTAAACATTTTCTTTTGCAAGGGATTGTCTTCCCTTACAAAATATCAGCCAACCAAATTCAAAGAAAGGTAACTTTTATATATATATGAATCGAGATTTCTTTTATTTTTTTTATTTTGTTAATTTAAAATTACACTGCTCAATTCAATTGATGTAAATAGAATTTGTTTATGTACAATAAAAAAAATGTCAAAGAATGAAATTAATACAAAAAAAATATTTTTTTAAATAAAATCTTTTTTTCTCAAATTCATTGCTAAAAAGTTTAAAAGTTTATTACTTTTTAGCTTTAATTCGATTCATGTGAATAAAATAGTATTTATTTGCATTGCTGTGTAATTGTGATCGTCAAGTTATTTTGCTGTCAACATGATGAGGATTTCATGAGATTAAAGGGATAAAATCTTTAAGACTCTGGAAAGCTTACTTTGTTGGTCCTGTACATCTGTTTTGCTGCGTTTGTACATCTGTTTACTATTGAGCGCTTCTTTATGGCCGGTTTGGCCATTACAATTCATTGATATTTATACACCAGTTATTTTATGTAAAATGTAAGTGTCAGTCCTAGGTTTTTTTTTTTTTTTGTTGTTTTTTTTCTTCTTTAAACTGCATGCCAACAAGTGTTCTCTATATCTGCAAACAAATTTTCTCTCCTGCTCTTTGGCCAAAGGATTTCTGCTTTTCTTATTCTACTTGCTCTTTCCTATGTATTTCAAATTTGACAGCTAGTTAACTTCCTATCCTTGTCTCTTACCATAATAATCCTGATGTTTTTTGTTTTTATTTTTAACTTTTAATGTTTATTAACAAAAAAGAAATTGCAACAGGCAATAAAAAGCATTAAATAAAACCTACCTATGTAAAAACATGTTAAAGCAGAATCATGTTTGCACGTTATCACCAATCACCCTATTTTTAAAAGATGAGATCACCCAAGGTGCAATTACAAAATAGGAATTTTATAAAAATCCATCCAATATCCCTGAATTGCTAAATGTAAAACTAACTAAAATATATTTTGATTTTTGATCAAAGTGTAATAACTGTTCTTTTTTTTTTCAGTCATAGAAGGGGAAAATCCTTTTTGACAGAGGAGGAGAGGAGGAAGAAGGAACAACATTTAGAATGATTTCTTTTTTTTCCAATTTTGTTTATAAACGAATGAGGAAGAGGAAGATGCAGAGAGAAGTATGTTGACAAAGGATGATGAATGGACACGTATAATTATCATAATAATAAATGATATTAAATATACTTAATACTTTATTGCCGTTTCACAGCAATTCTCATAATGATAAATAATAATAAATATGACTTAGCTTAACACTTATCAACATTCCATGGCATTACTAAAAATATTAGTTTTTAAAAGTGAAAATTGAACACCTATTAAAAGAATGATCTAGAAACAGCGTTACAATGTTATTTTTCCTGTGATTTATTCCTACAATTTTATTTGAACTAAATATTAAGTAGATCATCTGTTCCGATCTACAACCACTTTTAGTTAACATACATGTGTTCAATGGTAAAAACTCAGTTAAACAATTGAACATGGGGTATTTCAGCTAATTTAAAATTATTTTTTGTTTGAATGTCCTTGGCAGCATTCAAAGACAGATAAGAGAAAGGATTGTTTAGCAAGATCAGGTCAGATGTGGTAAAAACGTGTGAATAGAAAAAAAAAAAAAAGTGATTTAAAAAAAACAAAAAAAAAACAAGAAGAGCAATGTTAACAATGAGTAGTTAATGAAAACTGTGCGCCCTTCTCCCAAATGTGTTAATGATATCAAAACCTGATTAAAAGTGTTATCAATTGGAAAATTATCTGAATTAACGGTTGTTTTTTTTTTTTTTTTTATACAGAACCCTTCATCTCCTTATTAGCTCAGCTAAACAACTTCCATGCCAAAAAGATCTCTTCATTTATTCAGCTTTGAGTTTTCAAAACCAGCATTTCAACCACACCCTTTGATGACGCTATGATATGCAACAATATTATTTGATGCCAGTTTTCCAGCAAGTGACACATATGCTATCACGAGTGCCTCCTGATTTAAAAACAAGTTCATCAAGAATCGATAGGACATTTAATTAAAATAAAATTAGGCAAATTATGAAGACACATTTCCGTTGTTTTTTGGTGAACAAATATTTACAAATTATTTATTTTCTTTGTTGACAAAAGATAGAAAAAACAAAAAGACAAGACAGGAACATTTTTTTCTAAAAATGTATAAAATCTTTTTCTTTTTTTTTTTTTTTTTTTTTTTTTACACTTTTTCTATTTTTTTTTTCTTTTGCATTTAAGCATTTTCTTTTGGGCAAATCCTGGAATGTTTCGACATGTTGGTCCTCGAAATGTGCTTGCAGCACGAGTCACACCTAATTTTCTGATATTTCTTGGGAATCTTTTTCTTTGGTAAGATGCAAAGATTTTCTTCCCTAGCCTTTGCCGAGTTCGGACAGATTTTACTGTTTTGATGCCGAGAGATATTCGATTGGTTGATCTCTTTATGGCAATATTCACAACGCACTTTTTCGTTCTTATACTTTTTTATTTCTCGTTGATTGCGGTAATAATAGTTGAGTTTACGCTTCTTTTCGCGCTGAATTCGGACGTTCCTGGGTATTTTCTGCTTTGTAGACGTGACTGACGAAGGTTTGGCAGCCACAAGCTTATGACTGCTTTCTTGAAGCACTTCAAACTCAATCGGTCGACTTCTGTAAAGACCAACACGTTTTACTTTAAGTGAAGGTACACAAAACGGACAACGGTACATACAAAACTCTGAATGAGAGCCATCCATGTGAGCCTGAATATCACTCAAGTTCTTGGCTTCCAACCCACATTTCTTGCATTTGTAAAGATGCTGCCCCGGAGAACTGTCCGTTCCGTGAAATTTACATTTTGGTGCAGAATGCTTATGGGTTGATTCCACAAATTGTCCATTCAATTTCGAAGCAGTTTCTGCTGGAGTAAAGACTATTTTCTCAGAGTTTTCATTGCTTATAAACGTTGGAAAAAACACTGAACCCTGTGAAGAGACGCTGACAATTTTTAATCCCAAATCATTGGAATTGCTGAGGTCAACTGTCGGAGAATCATTAATGGCAGATATTTTCGGCAAAGGATCGGCTGGATCTGAATTGATTGAAGTTGTTGTCATGGATACGTTCGAAGAAGTGGAATTTTTCACTGGACTGGAATCATGAAAAAAAAAAAGAAAATACACATCAAAACAAATATGTTATTATAATAATAATGATTTAATAAAAAAAATGAAGGGAAAAGAAAGGATGGAAGGGAAAGGTGGGTGGTAGGAAGAGGAAAGGATTATAGTGGTAAGAGGAAGAGTAAGGTAGTAGTAGGAGGAGAGAAATAAGAGTAGAAAGAAGAGAAGATGGTGAGAAGAAGAGGACAACTGCAAAAAAATAATTGCAATAGAAAAAAACAAGAAAAATGAAAACATTGAAATATATAAAATAATTTGATGAATTAACTCATAAATGGAACGGGGAGGGGGAGTCATGAGTTCCAAACATTTTAAAAACATGAAAAAAACACTTCAAAACGTATGTGTATGTGTGTGTGTGGGGGGGGGGCTTTTCTTTTCTCTTAAAGATTTCCTTTGTAAAGATTTCACCATTAAATATTACTTAATCAATTATTAAGTCCTGATATTTTTAAGGCTGTTAAACACAAAAAAAAAAACTAAGGTGGATCTGTACAATGCCCACTCCCTCCTTGTATTTTTTCTTTTTGTCTTTTTCAATTTTTTTCAACGGATTATACCCCTCTAATATAAAGGATTTTTTATTTAATCTAAGGGCAATGATGTTATGATCTTTATTATCCAATGTATTCCATATTGTTTCCACTGGTCGGCATGCTTGTTTTCATATGTGCGTGCATTCAATTTTTGAACATTTATACATTTATTCTGTATACTCACTTGCACTTTTATACATTAATTCTGTATAATTACTATTCCATAGCTAGCTATAACATGTACTGACCCAACGAGTCATGGTCAATCTAGTATACATACATATATTTGCAACAATAATATCATGTAATTTACATGAGTATTCTAGCCAATATAAAATATGCATTCTACTGATTTGTGAAAACCTAATTGGTATATTTCACTTATGAAACTGTGGAAACTGTCTAAGCTCTTGTTCTACTTTGTCCGGCCCCAACTTCTGCAGTTGTATGTATAAACTAATTTCATTGCAGTATTACACAGCACTTCTCCAATAGTCTACCTCCTCTTAATTTATTCATATCGTTTCGAGCTTTTCCGTGTGGATAATTGCAAACTGTTTCTTCCCCATGATATCTACAGAATCTTCAATGATTTAACATATCTTCATTGACCTATATTCCTGTCTCCTTTATCAATGCATTCTGTTCTTCAAATTCTGCGTTCAATAGATTCTTTCTGTAGCAGCCATTACTCATGAAGAGGACTTCAAATAAGGGGGAATAACTCGTGATTCTTAAATGAATTAGATCATATGTTCATTTAAATAATGAATATGCTGGATTAAATATTATTAAATATTTTTTCTTAGCTGAAAGGAAACATGAAAGAACGCTGCAATACCGACAAAATGATAAGCCCGTTAAGGATTTAAATGAAAGTTATCAGAGTAAAAATGAATCTTCCCCATTTACAATCCTTTAAAAAACGGGATTGGTTTTATTTGTTTGTTTTATGACATATCAACCATTTTGGGGGGTTTATATTTAATGCTGAATCTGGTAATTCAAAAAAAAAATTATGCTTCATGTTCATTACATCTTCAAATATTTATTCATGGTGTTTGCTTAAATTGTTTTGTAGAGGAAAATTGTTGTTTTTGCATTGGACTTTGCAGAACTTAATCTTACCTTGTGCCTGGCTTGGGAAAACATAATATTAAAATAAATTATTTGGAAATACAAAATATAAGAATAGGTGCTTCTTGAAAGACATGCACAAGTGAAATATGGCAGTTGGGTATCGACACCAAAATAAAAATAATTGAAAATTATTGAGAACTTGTTTTTTTTTTTTTCATGTGTTTGATTCTAGGTTGGAATGAACCCATTTTATTTTTATCACCCTGTTTTCTCCATTTTACATAGCTCTTCTAAATTAAAAATATAAATAGGGTTTACTCCAACCTAAAATTGGATGTATAAGAAAAAACTTTTTTTAATTAAAATTCTACTCAAGCATTTTCCCATAATTTTTGATGTAGATATTTATTTTACCTAAAACATAAGATCACCACTTATCAAGGCCCGGAAGCCACTCAGGGATAAGGGTTATTGCAAGTACATTACGTTAGTGTGGAGATTTGATTAAGCATTTACTTAAAGGGGCGGTTCATTAGGAATTTGTTAACATTGGACTTGAAGACATCCAAGTTGTAGTCCTGTGGGAAGCAGGCAGACGGAACAGAGTTCCACAGGCGTGCAGTTCTAAGAAAGAAGCTTTGTTCATGGAATCCGCGTTTTGATTTAGGCACAGATAAACAGTGGGGGAAATTTTTCAGTGGATTCAGCTAGATGGGTGTTTTTCGTGAAAGATTGGCGAGGAGGGACCAGAGATTGGAGTTCAGACGAGCACCTGCCATGGAAATAACGATAAAACAAGGATAGGCTTGCAACGTCTCTTCTGTGGGAGAGAGGTTGCAGGGTAGAGAAAAGGGCATCTCCCACTAAGCCACAAAGTCTATTTTGTACTCTGTCAAGGCAGGGTAGGCTGTTTTTAGCAGCTCCTGCCCAGATATGACAACAGTATTCCATCCTTGGACGTACTTGGCTTTTATATAGATAGAGAATTGCATCAGTAGTGAGATATCTTCTGGAGCGGTAGAAGGATCCCACCATCTTTCCAGCGACCTTGGCAACAGACTTGATGTATGTGTTCCATTTCAGATCAAGAGTAAAAGTCAAACCCAGAAGCTTGTCAAAACACGGGGCCTCACCCAGACGAGAGCCATCCATCACAATTGATGCCAGATGGGAATCAGAGCGTTGATGATGTAAGGATAGGAGTTTGGTTTTGGATGCATTAAAAGGTAACCAGCCACATTTTCTCCCACTGAACCACGCGCTCGAGATCAGAGGAGAGAGAATCAGAGAGAACTTTGTCGTTTACAGCCTTTGATGTGTTGCTGTAGATGGTCGTGTCATCAGTATAGATGTCAACGAATGATTTAAGTATGTGTTTAGGGAGGTCATTGATGTAGATGTAGATCAGGAAGAGAGTTGGGCCCAGGATTGACCCCTGAGGGACTCCAGCATTTATATTGCAGGCCTCTGATTTTTGTCCATCTACCACTACTCTTATGAGCCTAATGATTTAATGATTGAGCTGGAAATCTTGTGAAGTAGAGTTATACCGTAGCTGGAAATCTTGTGAAGTAGAGTTATACCGTAGCTGGAAATCTTGTGAAGTAGAGTTATACCGTAGCTGGAAATCTTGTGAAGTAGAGTTATACCATAGCTGGAAATCTTGTGAAGTAGAGTTATACCGTAGCTGGAAATCTTGTGAAGTAGAGTTATACCGTAGCTGGAAATCTTGTGAAGTAGAGTTATACCGTAGCTGGAAATCTTGTGAAGTAGAGTTATACCGTAGCTGGAAATCTTGTGAAGTAGAGTTATACCGTAGCTGGAAATCTTGTGAAGTAGAGTTATACCGTAGCTGGAAATCTTGTGAAGTAGAGTTATACCGTAGCTGGAAATCTTGTGAAGTAGAGTTATACCGTAGCTGGAAATCTTGTGAAGTAGAGTTATACCGTAGCTGGAAATCTTGTGAAGTAGAGTTATACCGTAGCTGGAAATCTTGTGAAGTAGAGTTATACCGTAGCTGGAAATCTTGTGAAGTAGAGTTATACCGTAGCTGGAAATCTTGTGAAGTAGAGTTATACCGTAGCTGGAAATCTTGTGAAGTAGTGGAATACATTTATACAACTTTCGTCTATGCTTTTTATTTATTTATTTTTTCAAGAATTGCATCCATTGTTAAGCAAGTATAGTCATTCTCTATCTCCTCCATTTTTAAGGCTTTTATTATAACTTCTGAAACCACCTTTGTAGTCTCTAATCACTTGTAAACCCCATGCTCTGCTGATAATTGGTAGTTGGTTAGGAAGTATTATCAAAGTTTCAACTCATGCAAGAAAAATATACACATTTTTTATTTTATTTATTGTAGTTGAAAAAAGACATTTTATTTAATTATTTGTTGTTACATTCTTGAAATGTTATGGACATAAATATTTTTGTTTGTAATATATTTCAATTTCTTTTTTTTTCCTTTATCAATATAAAAAAAAAAAAACAAGCCAAAAACTATATGGTCTCCTGACTGATTTCGGCTATTTTCCCCATTTAAACCCCTGGCCTTATGTAAAACATTAGGGCAAAATGGACAAATGACACTGTTTCATGACAAACGGCGCATTAATTTGAATTTAGTACCAGTCAAAACCCTTATTTAGACACAGGTATAAATTTTTGGAGAAAAATAAAAACGAGTCCCAAAAAGGGTGTTTTTTACTCTTAAAACGCACTGGGCTCAAGCCCCACAATTTTCCCAGGGTAAAATATTACGTTTCCAGAAGCATATTCATATGGTCTTGCTTTTGGGTCATTTTTAGCAAAATCTAAGGGTGGGAAAAGATTCTATTGTGAAAACAACTACCAAGATGAGAATGATAATCCAAACAATGAAAATTAATACCAATCCTCATCTCAAAATAATTTAAAACAATTTTTCTAACCAGAATGCATCAAATTTATAGAAATTTTGTTCAAATGAAAAAGAAATAAATTTTAAAACTTTAGAAAACCGAGTAATGCTGATAATTTTTGTTATTAGACGAAAAAAAATGAATAATTTGACAGATTGCCGCATTAATTCTTATTTCAGTCACATAAATTCTTTAGAGTGAAATGATTTTGGCATTTTTTCCAAACAAATTATCTCTACTTAAACCATGTTTGTAATAATAATAATAAAAAAAATAATAACTTAGAAAGAGTAAGTTATAGCAGGTTTGGCACTTATGTATGACACGGGCTGAGATACACAGTTGCCAGACTAAGAAAACAATTTAATAAAAATTATATAAAACCTGAATTAACTTGTAAATGCTATTTAACAAATAGCATGGGTCGTTAAATGCAAAAGTATGAAATAACATTTATTTTATCAAAATAAAATTATAAAAAACATTTATTGTATCAAAATATAAGGCACTTATGCATTATAGCGGTGGGAATATTTTGTTTTGTTGGGTTTCATTGAACAACCGATAGGGAACATAACTTTTCAATCTAATTCAACAGTGAGGTACTTATGCATTACACAGGCGGAGCCATTTTGTTTTATTGGGTTTCATTGAACGATCAATTGGGGGTGTAACTTTTCAACCTTATTCAACCGTGACAATAATTAAAACTATATTTTATTACAGTTTTACTTAAATTCAAACAATTTTTTATTAAAATTCTATTTTTCTCTTACGGCAACTTCTTTCCCTTAAATTGTTGGAAAAAAAAAAAAAAAAGAAAAAAGAAAGATCCAATGTTGCTTTAATTTTTATTAAAATTCTATTTTCTCACGATGAGTTTCTGTTAAATTGTTTGAAAAAAAAAAATCTATTGTTCCTCAAGGGCAGAGTTAGACACAAGGTCGGTTTTTAATATGGGGAAAGGAACAAAGATAAAAATTGCCTCAGTCTAGAAGGATTTCTCCTCCACTGACTGAGGATAGAAAAGAGGATGTGTAGTATCAGAACAGATACTACATTTTGCTCTTAGCCAAAATGCCAAGTAATGTTGCTTTAATACAAAAAAATGTATTTTTTCAATAAATGTTTTTACAATTATATTTTGGTACATTTTTACACGATAACTTTTTTTCAAGTATTTTGATGTTATTTATTTTCTATTTATTTTGTGTGTTATTTGATCAAAAAGAAATTTTGTTTTATTAAATTTAAACAAGAAAACAATTCAATGACTTTTTTGGTAAATGTAAAGTTTAAGCGTGATGCTCTTTTTTAACGTTATTAAGAAACCTATTAGGTAACATGGGAGGGGGGTATTTTGTAACTTATTGGAGTTATTGCCCCTAACAATGGCGCCGTCCATATAATGCATAAGTACCAAAAAAATAATTTTCATTCAAATTCAACCAAGGGATAATATCCTTCTAGACTGAGGCAATTTTTATTTTTGTTCCTGTCCAGAATGCCCCTTTTTGGGGAGATAGATTTTCCTCACAGTAATAACCATCCTTGTGTCTAACTCTATTCTGGTCGGAAGGCAAGTAAATAGGAATAATATTTAAAAATAAATAAAAACAGTCAAAGGGAAATAACCTAAAAATTTTATCTGAGACAGAAAAAAAATAAACCAGAAATTTTCATTTTGATTTTAAAAAATCCAGTTTTTTACACTCTAGGGACGAAACCAAAATTTTTCCAGGGTTAAATATTACATTTCCAGATAAATGTCCATGTGGTCTTGCTTTTGGGTAATTCTCAGCAAAATCTAATGGTCGGAAAATATTCTATGTATCAAAAAGTGCTATTTTTATTGATTTTGCCTGCTTTTGACCTCTTACGGACTCAACGAGAATTTTCCCATCATCAAATATTACGTTTCCAGATGTATATCTATATGGTCTTGCTTTTGGTTAATTTTTAGTAAAATCTAATAATTGGAAAAGATTCTATGTTCCAAAATGCGCTATTTTTGTCCATTTTGGGATAAAAAAAACAAACAAAAAAACCCCCAAACATTTTTGACCACTTTTGATCCCCTGGGAAAGAAACCAAAATTTTCCCAAGATAAAATATTATGTTTCCAGATGTATATCCATGTGGTCTTGCTTTTGGATAATTATTAGCAAAAGTTAAAATATTTTTAAAAATATGGAAAATATTTTACGTCCTGAAAAGTACTATTTTGGGCCATTTTGATCCCATTCGACTCCCTGGGAACATAACTAAAATTTTTATAAAAAATTCAATAATGTTACATTTCCTCCGCCTAGTTGTAACTTCATGCAAAATTTCAGAAAAATGTAATTAGTCATTGAGAATTTTTGGAACAAACAGATGAACGACCCAGGACTGTACCCTAATAAACAAAGTCTCTGACAGCATAGATACAGCACTTTGCCTCGACACTCGCGCACAAGTGCATGTACTTGGTGACTTCAATGTCCACCACAGCAACTGGCTTGGATTTTCTACTCACGGAGACGCAGCTACATATAACTTCTCTATATCTCCTTCCCTATCACAGATGGTTACGTTTCCAACCCGTTTCCCAGACCAGCAAGAACAACACGCATCACTTCTAGATCTGTTTCTGACCACGGCTCCCGATGACTGTGTAACTAATGTCCAAAGCCCACTTGGGAACGCCGATCATGCAGTGGTAATAGCTGAAATAGCCCTAAACTTTAGAGCCAAAACTGAAGAGCCACTGCTCAAAACGACGAGATATTATAAAAAGACTGACTGGGAAGCCATCAGGGATCTCATCAGGGACGTCCCATGGCAAAATATTTTTTCACTTCCTGCTGAACAGTGCGCAAATGAAACCATTGAATGGTTCAAAACAGCAAATAAAGCACATGTTCGCACACGGAAATTTTATAGCAAGCCCCACTCTCCCCAATGGTTTACTTCTACTTGTGCAGCTGCCATCGTGCAAAGGCAGCATGCATACCACAGATTTAACTGACATGTCCAGTTCAAACAGGCAGAAGTATATAGAAGCCAGAAGTAGCGTTAAGAAATAAATAGCAACAGCTAAGAGAGAATTTACTGAAACCACCAAAAAACGCATTGAAGCACAGAAATTAGGGAACCGCGACTTCTGGAAAATCTACAACAGTGTAGTAAATAATGAGCAATCATCAATCCCCCCACTATCCAACAATCATGAGGTTGTTTGCTCTGCAACTGAGAAGGCTAACATGCTTGCCAGTCGGGTTGCCTCCAACTCCACACTGGACCCTGCCAACCACCCCCTGCCTGACTTTCCTTTGCAGACAGACGCCACACTAGACGATCTGAAAATCACCCCTTCTCAGGTGCATGCTATCATAAAAAATCTTGACACTTCAAAAGCATGTGGACCTGATCTCATCCTGGCTGTGCTATTAAAAAAGTGCTTCGCCGAAGTAGCTCTGGTTCTTTCCAAACAAATGCTTTAATGACTCTTGCTTTCCTGCCTATTGGAAAACTGCTTCTGTGGTACCAGTTTTCAAGAATTCTGACGAAATAACTGACCCAGTAAATTACCGCCCCATTAGCCTCCTCCCACTTTTTGCCAAAATACTTGAGTCCATAATTAACCAAGCTCTAGTCCATCACCTTACAGATGCTAAACTTCTGACTGACCAACAATATGGATTTAGGTAAGCCCATTCCACGTAATCCTAATTGTAATCTCTGAGCGCATATACCATTCACTTGACAAAACAGGGGAGGGTAGAGCAGTAGCTCTAGATATATCAAAGCTTTTGACAGGGTATGGCATGAAGGTCTTCTCAGGAAAATTAGATCATACGGTATCACTGGGAAAATACTTAACATAATTAAATCCTTCTTAGATAAGAGAAAAATCCAGGTTGTCCTCGACGATCCTACATCTAAACAATGATATAAATGCGTGAGTCTCTCATGGGTCTATCCTGGGACCTCTGTTATTTCTAATATTCATAAATGACCTCCCTGACAAAATCTCCTGTGAGATGGGTATATATGCTGACGACACCACACTCTATAACAGACACGACAGGAAAACAAATGAACACATATCTAAAGAAATGGCAGAAGCACTAGAGGATGACATCCAATCTGTAGTGGAATGGGGACATAAATGGATGGTCACATTCAATACTGCCAAGACAAAACTCGTTTCCTTCAATAATTACAAGAAACCTTCTCTACCACCAATAGCAATGGCCAATGACACTTTATCTGAAAGTACATCCTTTAAACTCCTCAGCCTAACGCTCTCAGGAAACACGAGTTGGAACAATTACATTGAGAGTATCGCCAGGACCGCTGCGAAGAAGGTAGGTTCTCTCTACCGTGCTAGAAAGATACTAATGCCCGAAAGTATCCTATACCTCTATAAGGCCACCATTCGCCCATGTATGGAGTATTGTTGTCATATTTGGGCTGGTGCATCTGCTACTAGTCTCTCTCGCTCCTAGACAAGGTTAAAAAAAGAGTCGCCAATCTGATAGATCCTGAACTGGCATTTAAACTTCAGCCTTTGTCCCATCGATGAAATGTTGCATCCCTCTGCCTGTTCTACAAGTACTTTAACGGTGAATGCTCTGACGAACTGCAAGCACGTGTGCCCCCACGACGTGAACACCCTCAACAAATCAGACAAGCAGCTAAACCCACCCCTTCACAGTAGAGATCCCTAGATGTAGGAGAGCCTTCTACTCCAGGACAGCTAAACTTTGAAATTCCCTACCGGGTCCCTGCTTCCCCAACTGTACTGACATGCAGAAGTTCAAGTGCAATGTAAACCGACATCTTGCTGCCCAACTCCCTACACAGTACCCCTGATGCCCATGTCCCTGATACAACACAGTGGCAATATGCCTTGTTTGGGGTGAAAATGTAATTTAAAAAAAAAAAAGGATGAATTCTAAAGTCTAAATCTGACTAAGTCAGTGGACCAATAAATAAATAAAATTTTTTTTAAATAAATGATTGCCTTAAATTTCACCTTGGATTCCAAAAATCATTCCCTTAAAAATGTCCTATTATGCAAGCTACACTTCTCATGTCAGGTTGAAGAAAAGGATATAAAAAAAGTTGAAAATTGTTTTATATATATATATATATATATATGCCTCATGTTAATAGATTGTCCATCCAAGTCCTCATGCAAGAGATAATATTATTTTGTCTGTTGGGTTATTTTTGGAATTAGGAATATTTCTGGACTGTTATTTCTTCAGACAGATGGTTTAATATGGAAAGGCCTTAAATAAAGACTATATCTGGAGAAATCACAAGCCAAAATCTTTTTCTAATTTCAGGATATTCAGATGAATGAAACCTGGATAAACACAGTGGATGTAGTAATCTCCAGTATTCAAAGAATATATATCCTTACACATGTGTGTGTGTGTATATATATATATATCATGATCCGATCCAAGATCGTTATCACCCAAAATAGGTAACAGCAGAGTATTTTAATGAAGGAAGACCAGTGGCCAATCAGGTTGGATTAAAAAAATCTAACCAACTCTAGCGCTAAAGATAAAACCAGCTATTATTTTGGGGCACGAGTCAGTCAGTCAATTTCTGTTAAGATCCCGTTCAGTCCACACCTGTTGGATGATTTTGGGATTCCATTATCAACAAGCAAGTGGTAACATAGGAAAAAAGAGAAATTATAAAATTCCTTGAATGAATCGACTTTAGTGTGCACATCTACATTTCATGCAAACTGTTTAAATGCACCGATAATTGATGTAACACCCCCACCCCCAAAGCTTATAGGCAACATTTCCAAGTTAAAATAGTAAAAACTTGTGTTATTAAAATTTTGACAGCAAGGTAGGTCGAAGTGTTGTCTAGCGCTTATGCCTGTCAATGACCCTCTTAACATACAGATTATTTCTGATTTCCTGGAATATTTACAAATAGGACCCCAAGGGAGGATGTAACACAAACAAGAAAATTAACGATGAGAATAAAAATTGATTAAATTATAATATTTATTAATCCACCAAATATTTAAATAAGGAATTAAAATAAATAAAAATCCTTAAACCATGGGATTTTAAAGATAGGCCCTTTTCATCAGAGGATAAAAATTAGTAAAAATATATTACTGGTTAGTATATTTATTTGGATTCCTTGTTTGAATATTTCATAGATTAATAAATATTGTAATTTATCCAATTTTTATTTTCATCAGCAATTTTCTTTCTTTACTTGCTTTATGTAGCATGATGAGCTTTTCATTATCTCGATAAGTTTGAATATAAACATAATATTTATATTTGTAACCCTGATTTCTTCACTAAAAATTGGATATGGCAAAGTTGATTTTTAACATAGAGAATCCAGCTAAATAAAGAGATACTTTAGAAGGCTATAAAATAGCTTGGAGTGGAATCGTTTGTGTTGGCCACTAGGGAGGCATCACGTAATCAGCAATAAATCTACTTAAAATGATATATACTTATCCAGGTACCTGGAGTAAGACACTTTCAGAATATATATGGTCCTTGGGGGGGGGGGGGGGTTCTCTCCAAAACCCTACCAAGAGTTCATGAACAAATAGAAACTTCAACTATATTATAGAAAAGATATGTATAAGTGATTATTTCATGTAATTGCAAAGGGGAGGTAACTCGAAATGTTAACATTAACAAATTTGGTTTTTATCAAGTGGAATCTTTTTTATTGAAACACTAGCAAGGAGACCTGACGTTGTTCATGATTCAATGAGGATCAACAAATGTTCCACACTTCTAATATTTTTATTGACATCAATGAAACCGTCCATTTGTCAATCAAATTGATCGAGTGTCTGCTCTAGTTGGGAACTCACTGCGGTGAAGCAGGAGGACACTCATATGACTCCCTGCAATCCATAATTCATTGTAGCCAGCATTGCCATTGATTTTATGGAATGATTTTTATATAATGACTTAAATTAAAGTTTAAAATGCAAAAAATTCAGTATCATGGTTTAATTGTGCTCTCAACAGAAACATGCACTTCAACCATGCTCCTGTCTTATCAAAGAACCTATTGTTGATTTTATATGCCGAGCCATTCTGCTGGTGTGGTGATAAAACTTCTCAAATGCAGTTGTGAAGCATAAAAGTGTTAACTTTGATTAAAATTTGACTGTCCTTTCTTTAATGGGATTTCTTTTATTCTCGATTTTCAGTACTTATCAAAAGTATTCCGATATAAAAATTATCTAAGAACACTTCAGAACACAAAGTAATTTGTGTGAAATTAAAAAAAAAAAAATTAAAAAAATCGCTCCAGCCATTTTGGAGTCCATAGGGAACGAACTCATACACACAAAGTGCCTTATATATATATATATATATATATATATATATATATATATATATATATATATAAGTAGAGATAGAAATATAAAACAGCAAGTGCAAATATTTACCTTATACTGAATTTTTAAACTTTTCCTCATAAAATAAACAAAACAATATGTACTTCTATAAGAAATTTTCATAAATTTTTTTTTTTGTTACTATTTAAACAAGGGGGTTTTATTTACAGTTTTTGGACCATGCACAGTATAAAGACCCCAGCCAACAAGAGAAACAAGTGAGACAGCTTTTGATTATATCTTAACATTCTGTAAACAAAGGGGTCAAGTTGTTCGTTTTTTCACTAGCAAGATTTCTTTTTTAATGCAGGGCATATTTTTTTTTTTTTTTAATACAAAATTGTTTAAAGATTATTTAAACAAAACCTTTTAGCATACAAACGAGGGATAATTATTTTATTTTTATAAATAATTTAATATATATAAAACTTTGTTAAAAAAATACACAGCAAATATTTTTTAAAACTGTCATTCACCTTTTTGCTAGAAGCAAAGTAAAGTATCTGATGTAAAACTACACTTCATCTTTTCTCGCCTTGATCAATGACTGAGAAATCCTTCTAGATTGAGGTAATTTTTGTTTTCATACCAATCCGCAGTGCCTCTTTTTGGAGAGCTGGATTTTCCCTACATTAAAAACTGACTTTCTGTCAAATCTGCTCCAAGGAGACAGGTAAAGATTATTTTATTTTTTAATATTTAATAAAATATGCATTATTTTTATAAATGTCCATGTAGGGAAAATCATGTTTCTCCCTAAATGGAACACTTTGGATTGAAACAAAAAAAAAAAAAAATGAACTTAGACTTCCATAACCATAAATCATATGAGAATAATACAATGGATGTATAATGTGAGGATTAAAGACAAGCTCAGGTCTGATCACCTCGGAGGAAGATTAAATCTGGGCAAGATAGGGAAATGTGTACAGAAAAGGAAACCTTGGATATATGATCACGTTTAAAGAATGCGAGTTTTGGGGTTAGCAGATCTAAAACAGTTGATGCATCAAAGTCAGTTTGCAGGGGAAAGCCGAAGAAAACATGTAAAGAAGTGATGCGGATGGACTTGGAGAAAAAGGAATAAATAAAGACCTGGCCAGAGATAGTTTGGAAATTAATTTTTAAAAGCTGTCCAACACATGCTAGAATATAAAACAGATGTTAAGCCAAATATGATGATGACTATTTGCTAAAACTGAACATGTGTATAAAAGAAAGCATATATAGAAAGTGGAAAATTTTAAATACTGACCTTTTTGCAGTTGTAACTTCATCTGAATTACCTCCCTTCGTTGGTGTGCATTCTTCATCCACTATCATCTTACTTTCACAGGAACCAGATGATTTGCCTTTGCCTGATTTTAGTTTTGTCGTATCTTCAGCAGCATTGCCATTCTGATTGATATTATTACGTATCGAAATCAAGGGAAGATTTTCTTCTTTGTCTTCAGCTTCTGCTATTTTATTCAAATCTTCTTTCGACGGATGCTTTTTTCTTCTTTTGCTGTTTTCTGTGTAGCATTTTGCCTGTTTCGTTCCGTTAAGAGAATGGTTTTTGATCTGCTCCCCGTCATGAGACTCACCGGGGGCAGACTTAGATTTACTCAATCGTTTTCTTTTGTGAGCATGTTGGACAGGGAAGTTACGCGACAACTCAAGCAAGTCGATGTTGAGCTCCTTAAAGAAATCTTGAATGACGACTCGACATGGTGAACAATGCGCAAGCAATTCGGGAATATTTGATGCTCCACTATCCTTTTTGTCGGCTGGACATGCAGGCAAGAAACCAATAAGTGTTTGGGATTTTAAATTCTCTGTACAATTCATAGAATTGTTTTTGTCTGGATGTTTTTCTTCAGCTTTCTCAATTATTTTGGCCGAATTGCTTTCCGGCTTTACATTGCTGTCTGGTTCCGATTTTGAAGACATCTTTTCCTCTGGAAGGTTTACATTATCCATGTTGTTGATATTTACAGAAATGGTTTCCTCTGTTTTGCAAAGTTTTTTGTCATTAAAATTTGACTGCAAATCTTTATCTTCTAATGTAGAAGTTATGGTGGAACTTTTATCTGCTGAGATTAGCACAGTTTCTTTATTGTTTCTTTTTTTGTCAGTGATTTGAGATTCTTTTGTTTCAGACTTTATTGTATCTTGTGATTCTTTCTTTGAAGTCTGCAAAGAAACCAAAGAGTCTTTGACTTCTTTAGCATTACATGGCAACGGCTTGCTTCCAACATTTTCCAAAGACGAAGAACTGTCAGATTTAGGGTCAAAAGGCACTTGGGGTTTGACCTTTTCCTCAACTACTTGTACACACAAAGTAAATCTAACCGGAGACGATGGATTAGTGTCTAGCTTGGATTCATTACATTTTAACTCAGGATGCACTTCACCTGCAAGACTTTCTTTAGGTTCCGACGTCTCCATTAAATCAGTTTCAGTTTTTATGACTCCTGAATTGACCAGCGATTCTTGGCTATCTATTTTAGCATCCCATGGGCCCTGAGTATTAGCGTCTGTCTTTTGTCGCTGTAGAGTTTCATTCACGCAAGACAGACCATTAACTTTTGAGCCCTGGCCCAAATCTACTACCTTACTCAAAGTAAGAGAGGAGTCCGACACACATTCTAACGACTGAATGCCATCGGATTTGGAAGACTGTAAATACGCATGGTCAGTAACCATCTGTCCATTCTCTGCATTTTCAACAATGGCAGCCATGATGGAAGATTTTGTATCATTGAAAGGTAGATGCTCTGAAATCATCAGCAATGAGTATTTTTTACCTAAAAAGAGAATATCGAGATTTAATATTACAAACAGTTAAAAATACAACCATGATAACATCAAGCAGACAAAATACATTTTGGGGGTTTAAAGCTCAAACCATAATTTGTGTTCAAAATAGGAATCTTGAATATTATATCATATTTATATTATTCTAAACTAAAACACAACCACTCGGTTTTCGGGACCAAAGTGTATTATCTGTTCTATCCTTAGTCTGAAGAGGAGAAATCCTTCTTGACTGGAACAATTTTCTTTCTTTTTTTTTTTTAATTAAAAAAAATTGTTATGGAAATCAACTCCGACAAGACAAAGCTACTGAACATAAACTTGTATTAAAGAAAAAATAAAAAATAGAAAAATACTACTTTAAGATCAAAAATTAAGTGTTAGATGGATAGATTCTGACTCCAAAAAACAGCAATTCTTCCCACTTTGTCAGAAATATTACTCACAGAAAGTAAGAACTAAAGGACAATATAAGTGAGAGTTACGAGACTGCCGAAAGTAAACCCAAGTTCTACTCTTCTAATACTGATTAACCCCCACATTAAAAATATTAATATCCTATCTTTGCTTTTGTGGAAGGTAAATCAGATGTAGAGGCCAGTTTAGTTGCCAACCATGACAGAAGTGATATAACAGTTATTACAACACAGATCTGTTCATATTGCAGAACAAATGCAAATCCATCACCATTCCATCTATCCATGGCTGAAATGGAGTAAATTTGATTTTCAAGCCTTAATAGAGCAATTAAAACTCTAAATTAACACCAGGTATTCTCTGCTTATCACAGCATTACTTGTAATTTTCTTGGATTTCTTTAATTTAAACTTAGGCAATGTTGGGTCAGAATTATGGCTGACCATTGTGCAAAAATCCTTTCAGACAATATTTTTTTTTTCTCATCAATTTGTTCAAGCTGGAGATGGAACATCCTACTGGATGCCAACTATTCATCCGCTAACTCAGATATTCCAACCGAGAGATCTTTTTAAGATTCTAACCTCCGTTTAAGTGCAATTGTTTGAATCTCTCTTGCACTTGACCCACCGAGTATATTTGCTAGGTAGGTTTTTAAAATTTTTTTTCATGGGTCCAGCTGCTCCTATAATTACTGGAATGATAGAGATCTTCCCAAGATTCCAGTTTCTTTTCATGTTGTACATAAGTAATTTGGTATTTTATTATCTTTTCCCTCTCCGCTAACCCAGCATTGTTGGGGTCACTAACTTCTAAGGTTGCTTCTTTCTCCTTGTCCCATATTACCATGTCAGGTTTTATGGATACGTAGCTGTAGGAATTGGATAGTCATAGTGGATGGTGTATGACTTATTTCCAACTGTTCTTTCCGGTAAACATGTTATCACGACTTACTGTTGCGTTCGATATTCAACCTTTTTACAGATCACCCATTGGAGATATTTACACACTCCATTGTGTCGGGTTGTATAATAGCAGAACCTTACAGTTGGATATCAGGAGGCTCACACTCTTTGAGTAATGTGTGTATTTAGGTAGCACGTTTTCATTCAGGGAAATGTTAAATAACAGTCTTTATATTTGATAACTTATTTTTCCAATTTTTTAAAAAAACTGTATTTAATATTTGAGTGAAATTGATGCTTATAAATTATTTGGGTTTCTGGTACCATTTTTTATTCTTTTTCGTGACTACTTTCAATATTGAGTGCATTTTAAGTAAAGAAGTCAATATCTTAAGACAGTCTGATTTGGTTGCACCAGACAACATAACTGGCAACAGCCCTTTCGGATCTTTAGCAATTGGGGTTGCTAATCGGTAAAAGCTAGAAGTCTTTGACAATATAGGTACGTGAAAGAAAAATTCAAAGTTAACATATTTCAAAATGGAAGAGCTCAGCAGAAAGAGTATGCAGAGACCATTCTAATGATACTTGAACCACCTCTGTAGGACAAATAATAAGAAAGTTACAACAATTCTAAAGCTGAAATTTGAGGCTAATTTTTGACAATAGAATCAATGGATTTCCTTAACAAAGTTGTGACCGATATCAAGATTTTTCACAGTTATTTTATCATAACTTTCTTATTTCTTGTCCGATTTCAAAAAGACAAATATCACTGGAGAGCTTATTGAATGGAGAACAAGAAAAATATATTTTGAAAGTTTATTAATGAATTATTTACAAGATTAAGAGGTGAAAGGGGATGCTGGGGCGGAAGATGCAGTCAATTACTAAGGCAATATTACATCCCCGCATATGAAGTCTGCTGCTAATGCTGATTTTTTATGTCAAAATAAACTGAAGAAGCACCGTTTTTTTTTTATTTCTCATCATACAAACACCAATAAATATAATTTTTTTTTTACGTTTCTCATGAACTTTTAGCATATAAATTATTAAAATTTATTTCAGCATATAAATTAAAATTTCGGGTTTGTATTACTGTACACATAGATTCGAAAAAGTAAAAAAACAAAAAAACAAATATATAACAAATAAATGTTATCAAAGGCAAGATAAGTTACTTTTCTACCTAACTGGATATATTTTTCGTGTTTTTATTCAGCTCGAATACAGTGTTTATCGATGTATTGGAAAATTCAAAATGGCGCCCGACACTCTCTTTAACACGGTAAGTTCAAGAAAAGATGTTATAAATAATAAACTAGACAAAATACTGTTAGAAATTCGCTCATTATATGTTACCGTGACATAAGTTGGCATATATTCGGTGTTTTTTTAATAGTATTTTGTCTAGTTTATTATTTATAACACCTTTTCCCAAACTTACCGTGTTTAAGAGAGAGTGGCCGCCATTTTAAATTTTCCAATACAACGGTAAACACTGCGTGTTTTTCGAGCTGAATAAACATGTTACATTGAATAAAAACAAAAAATGTATCCAGTTTTGTAGAAAAGTAACTTATCTTGCCTTTGATAATATTTATTTGTTATATATTTGTTTTTTGACAACTTTTTCGAATGTGTACAGTAATACAAACCCAAAATTTCTTTTAAATTATTAAAACTTTTAGAATTTAAAGTTTGCAAAATGTGCATAATAAAAAATATATTCATGAAAGTTTTATTTTTTAATTTTAAAAATAACTCTTGTATTTGTTTTAATTGTAAATTTGTTTATTAGTTTATTATAGAAAAAAAAGCAAAGTAACAAAATGGAAGAAAAAAAAAAGCAGCTCGATAAAATGATAAAATAGAAAAAAATACATTTTGCCGGGGAGAAATGTTTTGGTTAAAAGAAAGTAAAATAATTTAAATCCTAAAAGTTCATTATGCTGAAATAAATTTTAATAATTTAAAAGAATTTTTTTAGCCAGCCGTAGTTTGGCGTCATTGCCGTTGTTGGAAAATATTTGTAAACAAAGTGCGTAGGTTAACGATATGGCGTTAGTGAAATTTTGAAAATTTTCGTAACGGCTTCACATTTTAGGTAAACTCAAAACCAATGAAGGTAAAGTCATATAGGCTTCATATTTCGCACAAATAAGGTTTAATATCTATATTAACGAATATATATAGTTTCAAAACTATTATAACTTACCTTCAGGTCTAATAATGATGATTTAAATGACACAAAACTTCACTTCAACATTTTTTACACTTCTACTGAACGTATGGAAATAATTCAAATACCAGCATGTAGCGAAACATGTGTGCTACCTCATAAGTATCCCTGCAGTGTAGTTAACCCCCCGGATATAGGTGATAGGGGCAAATTTATGACACATACCTCAGTGCACAGAATTACGGCTTACTCAAGTTACCAATGCCACTTAACCCTCGCAAAAGCCTTGGCATTTTCACATACCTAGACAATATCTTGCATTGACTGCAAATTGACTGTTCTTAATCTTATCTTTCTGCCATCTGTCCTGTTACAGCAACATATTTGATAGGTCGAACATATGGCTTATTGCTTGGAGAGAGAGAGCTGATTCATGATGTAATCCTCCTTACCTCTCTATCTTGGTAGTACGTGTGTCAAGGAACTGCTGAGGATTTGGACAGCAACCATCAAGGAGGATTTTGTTGAAGTGTCAGGTGGTTGGTCTTTGATGGTGGAATCATGCTCACCAGCCATCTTGTACGACCTTGTTCAACACTGCCATGTATGGGTCACTGTGATTCAAGATGTGGTGCAAACCAAGGATTGGTTGGCTGTTTTTGTTTTACGGCATATCAACCCTTTTTAGGTTATTTAATGCCGAATCCAAATATTTTGAAGAATAATTTTTTAATAGAGTATATTTTTTTTTTTAAAGTCGGTTTCTATTTAACCCATAGTTGGGACCCTAACAGGTACTACCACTCCGGGTCAGAGTGGACCTGGGAGCAATAGCAATTAAAGGGTGGCTCCACACTCCTCAAAACCCGCAAGCTGGAACCTCACCATCGGATATAGTTTATGGTCATATCCAGGACCGCAGACCAAGGAAGAAGCTGCCTCAAATTGACCAAGATGAACACTATTGCAACATTTAAATAAATGAGGGTGGGGGATAAATCTGTATTTTTTTTTTTTTTTTTATCACTGAACTAGAAAAATAGACCGCAAAAAAAAAAAAAAATAAATAAAAAATAAAATAAAATGATGACATATTTTCTTCAGAGTGAATTGTCATTGGATTGAGAACAGAAATTTCGCTCAAGGAGCCGATTGTTCTGCTGTATTAACACATATTTATTAGAAGGTTTCTTTAGAGGGAGTTTTTGACAACCTCCCATATATACTTGCTAACTCCTCCTGAGGGCAAAGTTAGACACAAGGTCGGTTTTTTAATGTGGAGAAAACACAGCCTCCAAAAATCGCATGTTCTGGATTGGAACATAAAAAAAAAAAAAAAAAAAAAAAAAAAAAAAGGAAAAAGAAAAACTTTAGTCGAGAATTTCACATCTTCTGACCTAAAACTGAACAGATATTATACTTTGATCATAGCTCAAATGCCACACTCTTTTCTTTCAATTTTTGGAAGATGATTTAATGCCATTTTCCAGATATATTTCATTTTTTAAATTTCTAGAGTAAATCTGTTGGTACTTATTTAAAATCAAACTGTCACGAATTAAAGTGCATTATTATTAGTAGTACTAGTAAAATATTTTCATTGTTTGAATGCATTGAAATTTGAAAAATATAATGATTCAGAGATCAGTAAAAAAAAAAAAAAAAATGCAGATATTTTTAAAAATAAATATTTTTTTTAAACCATGCACTGTCTTCTGAATGATTAGATTTTTTAAATTTTAATGCATTCAAACAGTGGAAATACTTTCACTAGTAACTCACATGTGCACACTATAACACAGGATCACTGGAATCAGGCTTAAAAAAAAACTCAATCTAATGCTAAGTGACACCATGCTATGTAAAAAAAAAATTATGTTTTCCTGATGAAGATTCTTATATAGGTTGAAGATTAGACAAAAAAATTCCAAAGGAAAGTAGCTGAGCAGCGGCTTGGTTCCCACCAGTTTTGGCAAATTGCAAACAGAATCCTTAACAGAAGTGTGTGCTCTATCCCAACTATCATCAATGGACCCGAGTTAATCTCGTCAGCATCAGACAAAGCCAAACTCTTTGCCAAGAACTTTGCAGCCAATTCTACCCTTTGCGACCAAGGCCGCCAACCCCCAATATTTCCTCCTGTATCAGAAAACACACTATGTGATATACAAATATCTGTATGTGATGTTGCCAAGCTAATCAAAAACCTTGATTCCAGTAAAGCAACCGGCCCTGACGGTATTCCAATTATAGTATTCAAAAAACTTCAACCAGAACTAGCACCCATACTTACAAAACTGTTTAAACGTTGTCTTAAGGAAAATTGCTTCCCATCACCCTGGAAAATCTCATCAGTATGCCCTGTATTTAAGAATTCAGGTGATCGTTCATCCCCCTCTCAGTACAGGCCAATAAGTCTCCTGTGCGTCATGAGTAAGTTGCTGGAATCTGTGTTAAATAGAGAAGTAATCAACCATCTCAGCAAAAATAACCTTTTTAGTGACACACAATATGGTTTCCGTTCTGCTAGATCTACAGCAGATGTGCTTACAGTTATATCTCATAGGATTAGCGAATCTCTCGACAGAGGCAACCTTTCTAGGGCAATTGCTCTTGACATATCAAAGGCCTTTGATAGGGTGTGGCATAAAGGTTTACTTCACAAGATCTCCAGCTATGGTATAGCTGGAAATGTCTTCTCAATTATTAAATCATTTCTCTCTGATAGGTTCATAAGAGTAGTAGTTGATGGGCAAAAATCAGAAGCTCACAGTATAAATGCTGGAGTCCCTCAGGGGTCCATCCTGGGCCCAACTCTTTTCCTGATCTACATTAATGATCTTCCAAATCACATCCTTACATAATTCGTAGACATTTTTGCTGACGACACTACCATCTATGATAGCACATCTAAGACAGTAAACGACCAAGTTCTCTCCGATTCTCTCTCCTCTGATCTTGATCACGTTGTACAATGGGGAAAGTAGTGGCTGGTTACTTTTAATGCATCTAAAACCAAGCTTCTATCTTTACATCATCAACGTTCTGATCCCCATCTGGCATCAATTAAAATGAATGGCTCTCGTCTTGGGGAGGCCTCAAGTTTTGACAGGCTTCTGGGCTTGACCTTTACTCCTGATCTTAAATGGAATACGTACATCAAATCTGTTGCCAAGGCCGCTGGAAAAATGGTCGGATCCTTTTATCGATCCGGTAGATATCTCACTGCTGATGCAATTCTCTATCTATATAAGAGCCAGATACGTCCAAGGATGGAATACTGTTGCCACATATGGGCAGGAGCTGCTAGAAAAGACTTGTCCTGCCTTGATAGTTCAAAATAGACTTTGTGGCCTGGTGGGAGATGTCCTTTTCTTTTCGCTGCAACCTCTATCTCACAGAAGAGATATTGCGAGTTTGTCTCTGCTTTATCGTTATTTTCATGGAAAGTGTTCGACTGAGCTTCAATCTATGGTCCCCCCTCGCCAAACTTTCACAAGAAACACTAGACTAGCTGAAAAAATTATCAATAATCTTCCCACTCTTTATCTGTGCCTAAACCTAAACATAGATTCCATGATCAAAGCTTCTTTCTTAGAACTGCATGCCTGTGGAATCGTCTTCCGTTCTCCTGCTTTCCAGCTGTCTATAATATGGCTGATGAGCCGTTCCACTTAAGTTAACAAATTTACCGAACTTCCATTACTATCGATTACTATATTGTCCTTTTGACTACTCTACACTCTTTAACCCTTATCCTTGAGGCCGATCGGCCTTGATAAGTGGTGCCGCCTATGTAAAAAAAAAAAATAAAATACATTGATATTTTACACCTATTAAATTATAAAAACCTAACAGAAAAGTAGAATTTAAATTAAAAAAAAATGTTTATTTTATTTCTTTTATAAAGCTGCATTTTGACTGGTCTTTGAACCATTATAATTTTCAAATTTCAATGCATTCAAGCAGTGGAAATATTATACTACTAACTCGCACATCATAGAACACAACCACTGGAATTGTACATTAAAAATCGCAATCTTTGATAATAACAGAAGACTACGGCTAAATGACAACATACTGCATAAAATATATTGTCTGGATTTAACCGAAGAAGACTTTTATACCAGTCAAAAATTAGATTTTAAATAAATATTTTGTTTATAAAAAAAAATCTGCATTTTGACTCTGAACTGTTTTTATCTTTTTTGCATATATGAGGACTACTTCTCCGGTGTATGTTTTTCACGTCAACATAACTTTGATAATTATAAATGGAATATCTATTTAAAAAATATCATAGCATAAAATGTGACAAAATTTTTAAAATCGTATTTATCCATGTTATTTTTCAGTTAAAGATATAATTTCTTTGTAACCCTGTAAAAGTAATTATAAACTATTAAATAGAAAGTCGTTTAAACTGGTTTAAAATTCTTAACAAATTTAAATTTGATTAAAAAGTTGAAAATTTAGGAAGCTATTTGCATCCACTACTTTTATGAGTAAATATTACAAAAATTAGTCATACACATACAGATACTAATACTCGTGAACACATACATTGACATATATACGTGCAGCTGTATATATGTCGATGTATGTGTTCACGAGTATTAGTATTTGTATGTGCGCATGTGCTTGCATGTATGCATTGGGGTGCAAGTATGTCTGAATCAATATGCGCATGTACGCCTCCTTGGGGGTATGGGTGCCGATGTGTGTATCTGTGTATGAGCGCATCCATGCTTACGCACACGTACTCAATTTAGCACCTTAAGGGAAAAAAAAAGCGGCGCGGGTGTCTATGCATGCATGTGCACATATGTGCATATATTTGCACGCCAGGGCAGAGATGTATGTGTACATGCGAACGTTTCTTTAAGTATGTATGTGTGTACGTGCGCATGTGTGTGCTCGCGTGCACGGCTGCTAGCTAACCCTCTCCAAGCACTTAACAACAAATAAAAACCAAATAAATAAACCGAATCATAGCCCCCCCCCCGCCTCCAAACCTAAGCCAACAGGTCAAGATATACTTATCAAGAAATCATCTCACTAACGAAACGCCAAAAACTTGAACATTAAGACTCGAATTTTAAAGTAACCCCCCTCCTCCTACCCCCACATATCCCCCTCCCTCCTCCATGTACCCCTATGCCCTCTGCCACACCAGGAATGAACTTCCCAGACTCTACCCCACAAACACCTAAGGTCCTTGAACTCCAAAACTAAAACATTACCGACATACCAAGCACCTCCCTCCCACCTTTCCTCCTTATTCCCTTCCTCTTTTATCCGCTCTTCTCGCACCCCTCCCTTGACATCATTCACTCTTTCATCCCATCAAACATTTCTGTAGAAGTCTAAGGAAGTTACAGACGGCCAAAAGAACGGCCGGATAAATGAAACAATAATGTAACTTAACAAAAAGATACGGTAATAAAAAATAAAACGCGTATATATATATGGCTCATTCCATGTCAAATCGACAGGGAGTAAAACCATGTCTGATATGCGCGTAAAAGAACATCTTCACAACTTTGGCCTTCTGAGCAAGGAACCAGAAAGGCTACAGGACGGTGCAAGAGTGCTCGGTTTGCAGGTCTGAGAAAAAGTAATGTCCTATGTTGGAAACGAGGCAATGAAATCCCAGGTATGCCCTGTGTTTTCACACGACGGAACGTATTTTCATTGTGTGGAAAGTTGGTTGGACATCTTCCTATGGGTGGCTGGCTTCGTATTGCAGTGGCATTCATCATACGAAGAACCCCTGATGTCACCACAGGATGGGATGACAAAATTTATGACGCCCCTCTGAATATAATGGTCAGAGAGGTCCTCACCAGAGTGCACAAAGAAGATCCAGCATGGGGAAGATGGTGTGTTGACAGCCAGGACCGTAGTGTATGGGTTGACGCAAGCTCTCTTGCCATTGGCGTGTCGTTAGTCCATGATGGAGCTGTAGTGGAAGACGCTTGCTGGTTGCGTCCAGAAAAGGACTCCAAACACATAAACCTGGCAGAACTCGATGCAGTGATCAAGGGAATAAATTGTCAATTCTTTGGAAGACAACCACCCTGCAACTATTCAGAGATTCTGCTTGCATCCATAAGTGGATTTCAGACACTCTTACCGGACGGGCTAGAGTGCGAACCAAAGCAACGAGCGAGATGCTCATCCGTCGGCGGCTCAACACGATCATGAGCCTGGTGAACGAATATGCACTATCAATGGAGGTGTCCCTGGTCAGATCCAGCATAAATAAGGCAGATTGTTTAACAAGGGTACTTCAAAGATGGCTTGATGCCATAAAAAGAACTGTTGAACCTATGCAACTTCCCTGTGCCGCATCTATGATCCCTAGTCAATCTAATCGGACTAAGGAAATCCACCAACAAAGCGGGCATCCTGGAGTCAAGCAGACCCTATATTTAACTAAGTTGGTTGAACCAGGAGTGCAAAGGGTAGACGTCATGGAAGTGGTCAAAAACTGCGTGGAATGCCAGTCCATTGACCCGGCACCTGTTCGCTGGGAAAAGGGGAAGTTGGAAGTTAGGAACTACTGGAGTCGGCTAGCGATAGACATTACTCACCACAATGGCGAGGATTTCCTGACTCTCATTGATTGCGGTCCATCAAGGTTTGCTATATGGCGTATGCTGCGTCGACAAGATACAGCCACTATTGTCCGTCAACTAAACAAAATTTTCCTTGAACGTGGATCTCGGACAGAAATATTGCTTGACAATGGTGCTGCGTTTACCAGTGAGCAGTTTAGGAAGTTTACTGACAGCTGGGGAATACATGAGGTTTCGATGTGCCCATGTACCTAGTGGAAATGGGATCAATGAACGGAATCATCGAACCGTCAAAACGATCGCGGCTAGATCAGGCTGCACAGTGTTTGAGGCAGTTTATTTGTACAATGTAACCCCGAAAGATGATGTTTCACCCTCTACGGCACCGGCTGATACATTGCATAGGTATCACGTCAGGGTGAAGGGCATAGAGACGAACCCACTGCCTGAACTGGAAGTAGCCGGAGAGAGAGTGAGGAAAGGGGATGTTGTGTAGATCAAAAACCCGCGAGGCAAGTGCACGACAAGGTATGGAGTTGGGCGAGTCACTGAAATAATCAACCCACAAGCGGTGTGGGTCGACGGCGTGCCCCGTCATGTTAAAGACATACGGTTAGTAACGCAACCATCACTAGGAAGCAGGATCAGAATCTAGCGAGGCATCACTCTGGATTGCAGCACCACCATCAGACAGTGACTGAGATTAGTAGCCTCTCAGAAGACATAGACAGTAGTAGTCTCCCAAAAGAGACAGAGATGCTCGACCCTCAGACCACAGATGAAAGCACAAGTGAAGATGAGGCGTGTGTCGTCCCCCCTCAAAGAAGCACTCGGCAAAGATGATAACCACCCCCTTGCCATCTCTGTGATCATGAGATCAGGGGGGAGTGTGGGGAAAATGGCTTACCGTACAAACGTCCTCGTGTCTGTCTGTCCTCTGAGTTGCACGCGTCGAGAAAAAAAAAGAAAGAGTCCATCATGGTGGCCGTGACATTTTGTAGTGAACTTGTGGGTGGGAAGAGAAGGAGAAATCATTTGACGTTTGAGAAGCGGCAAAATCAGTTGGAAGAATTTGTGTGAGCAGTGATTTTTGCCTGTTCATTGACTGCAGAAAATTCAGTTTCAACAACAGAATTTTTTTTTTTAACTTTTTGACCATGGTCTTTATGTAAATATTAATCAGCATCAAAATAGCTTTACAAAGATATCAAACTTGACCATATTGGGAAATATCAAAATGTTTTATATGAAGTCGCAGATACTACGTTCCACCATTTTGAATTTGCCCACTTCTTTAAAACGCTTGTAACGATAGTTCTATTGAAAGGCGCATCATGAAATTTGGAATATATACTGTCATAAGATATACAAGTCTTCTGTCAAAATTTACAAGAAATTGAAAAAACGGTTTTTGAGATAATTCAGGTTAAAAGTTAAGGTCAAGGTCAACTTTTTTTAATTTGACATTGCCCGGGTGTTTGGAGGAGGGGGTAATCAAAACATCGAAAAAAGCAGCCAAAAAAAAAAAAAAAAACTCACGTAAGGCAAACGAACGATGTTAAATGTAAAAATCGGAAAAAAAAAAAAAAAAAAAAAAACGTACGTTTAAAAAATCGGAAAAATAAAAACAATGGCTTAAATAACCCTGTTTCAATATTAAACATTTAAAAATCAAAAAAGAAAAAAAAAAAAAAAAAAAAAAAAAAAAAGACATCCCACACCACGATTCGAACCCAATACCTTTAGATAATGACGCCGACCTCTAAGCAGCTGAGCTAAGACGACGTCGACGAAATTAGGTTGTTTTTTTTATCTTTAAACTAAATCATGGCTGGATGTCATTTGCGCATGCATACAAGCAAACTTGTCATGAGGACGGTTTTTGCTGACCCCCCTCTCCCCCCGGTAGAAAACTTATGATTTTAGGGTGAAGGAATTAATGTTTTTGGCCAATTTTTCGATATTTGTCAGGCGAAAGTTCGAGCTTTAGAATGATACCAATCTCGCGAAAATCCAGGACTCGTGTCGAAAGCTTTTGCGAGATATACAAACACATACATTTTCGCTTTTATATATATAGACTAGTGGGGCTATCCGGCGTTGCTCGGGATAGTATAAACAATGAGAAAATTGCATTTGGTTTTGTAATATATTTGTTATTCTTATGAGAGAGGAATTTTGTATGTTTATGTATCATTTGTTATTTCGAGCAAAAGAATATTTCACCTACATAAGCCGGGTATTACACATATGAAATAATTGTATCTTACCTAGGGTAGGTAATTTACAGCATGTATATAAAAGGATGGGTAATACACAACACATTTACCTCATCAAATCCCAAGCGATGCCAGGTATTTTACTAATATATATTCTTGCCTATTTCATTCAATCCTGGGCAACACTGGGTGTTTTGCTAGTATATATCTCAATCAATCTCATTAAATCCTGGGTGATGCAAGGTATTCTGTTAGTATATATTTCAATCAATCTAATTCAATCCAAGGCAACGCCAAGTATTCTGCTAGTATATATTTGCATCTATCTCATTACATCCCAAGCGACCGTGTATTCTGCTTGCATACATTTGCATGTATCTCATTGAATCCAGGGTGACTCCGGGTAATATGTAAGTATATATGTGGACGTATCTCGTTAAAACCCATAATTCTTGGATTGTTACAAATTTCGACAATTTAACCCATATTATCGCTCACCTGTCTAAAATAATAACTTTGAGACATTGTCTTAGCTGGTTTTCATTACAAACACATCATCCAAATTTCATTTCATCATTTTTTTATAATTTTTGGATATGTTACTAATTTCAACAACCATGTCACATGATTTAACTTACATTATCACCACCACTCTTACTAAAATAAAAACTTTGATACATAGGCTATAGTATGTTACTAATTTTGACTATCACTTTTCATAAGTAAATCCACATTATCGCCCCCTTCTTTCACTAAAATAATAACTTTTAGACATTGTATGGCTGGTTATTTCATTAAAAACCCACCAAAGAAGTAACTCACATTATATCATTTTTCATAATTCTTGAATATGTTACTAATTTCGACGATTATTTTTAATGAAGTAAAAAAAATAATTGCGACCTCTTACTAAAATAATAACTTCCATACATTGTCTGGTCTGTTTACATTACGAATACATCAATCAAATAACTCACATTTCATCATTTTTCATAATTTTTGGATATGTTGCTAATTTCAAAAGTCATTTTTTCTGAGTTCAATCACATAATCCCTCTTCTCTTACTAAAATAATACCTTTGAGACATTTCTGGGCTGTTTATTTCATTAGAAACACATCAATAAAATACCTCACATTTCATCATTTTTTATAATTCTTGGATATGTTATGAATTTCGACAATCAAATTTAATGAGTGCGCACATCTAATCGCCCAATTCTTACTAAAATCATAAATTTGCTATATTGACTGGGCTGTTTATTTCATTATAAACACACCAATCAAATAACTAAAACTTAATTTTTCATAATTCTTGGATATGTTACTAATTTCGACAATTTTTCATGAGTTAATCCACATTATCATCACCTCCTATCACTAAAATAATAACTTTCAGACATTGTATGGCTGTTTTTTTCATTACAAACACACCTATGAAGTTACTCACATTTGACCATTTTTCATAATTCTTGGATATGTTACTAATTTCGACAATTATTTTTAATGAAGTAACCCAAATAATCGCCCCCCCCCCTCTTTAACCGACATGATCCCCTTCCTCTTACAAAAATAACAACTTTGATACTTCTTCTAGCCTGTCTATTTCATTACGAACACACCAATCAAATAACTCACATTTAATCATTTTTCATAATTCTTGGATATGTTACTAATTTCGACAATCATTGTTTATGATTTAACCCACATAATCGACCCCCCCTTACTAAAATACTAACTTTGAGACAATATCTGGTCTGTTTATTTCATTACAAACACACCAATCAAATAGCTTACATTTAATAACTTTTCATAGTTCTTGGGTATGTTACTAATTTCGACAATCGTTTTTCAAGATTTAGCCCACATAATCCCCTCTCTTCTTGCTAAAATAATAACTTTGAGACATTGTCTCTGGTTATTTCATGATAAACACACCAATCAAATAACTCACATTTTAGCATTTTTCATAATTCTTGGATAGGTTACTAATTTCAACAATCATTTTCCATGATTTAACACACATAATCGCCCCTCTCTTACTAAAATAACAACCATGCTACATTGTCTAGGGTGTCAATTTCATTACAAACATACACATCAAATAACTAACATTTCATCATTTTTCATAATTCTTGGATATGTTACTAATTTTGACAATCATGTTTCATGAGTTAACCCACATAATTCCCTCCCTCTAACTAAATTAATACATTTGAGACATTGTCTGTGTTGGTAATTTCATTACAAAACACACCAATCACATAACTCACATTTAATCATTTTTCACTTTTCTTGGATATGTTACTAATTTCTACAATCATTTTTAATGATGTAACCCACATAATCGACCTCCTCTTAATAAAATATTAACTTTAAGACTATATCTGGGCTGTTCATTTCATTATAAACACATTAATCCAATAACTTACATTTGATCACTTTTCCCTAATTCTCAGATATGTTACTAATTTCGACAATTGTTTTTTATAATTTAATCCACATAATATTCTTTCCTTTTGTTAGAATAATTACTTTGTGACATTGTCTGGCATGTTATTTCATTATAAATACACCAACAAATAACTCGCATTTCATCATTTTTCATAATTCTTGGATATGTTACTAATTTGGACAATAATTTTTCATAATTTTATGACATAATCGCAACATCTTCCTATATGGGGTATTCTGCTAGCACAAATATCCACCTATCTGATCCAATCCCAGGCAACGTCGGGTATTTTGCTAGTACATATATCCACCTTTCTTATACAATCCCCGGCAACGCTGGGTATTATGCCAGTACAAATATCCAGTTATGAAGCCATATCCAAGAGCGTTCACTGGCATAATATTACATTGATTGCATATTAATCTAATGGTATTCGACAATGAGGCTACATCCAAGGGCAGTCACTTGCATATATAACAATGATTGTTTATTAATCTAATGGTATTCGAAAATGAAACTACATCCAAGGAAGGCCACTTGCGTAATCTAATGGTAGTCGCCAATGAAGTTACATCAAAGGAGGCCACTCGCATGTTATAACAATGATTGTATATTAATCTAATGATATTCGACAATGAAGCTACATCCAAGGGAGGTCACTTGCATATTATAACAATGATTGTATATTATTCTAATGGAATCTGACAGTGAAGCTTCATCCAAGGGAGGTCACTTGCATATTATAACGATTATTGTATATTATTCTAATGGAATATGACAATGAAGCTACATCCAAGGAGGTAACTTGCATATTATAACAATGATTGTATATAAATGTAATGGCATTCAACAATGAAGCTACATCCAAGAGAGGTCACTTACATATTATGACAATGAATGTATATTAATCTAATTTTATTCGAGAATGGAGCTACATCTAAGGAAGGTCACTTGCATATTATGACAATGATTGTATATAAATATAATGGAATTCTAGAATAAAGCTACAATCAATGGAGGTCACTTACATATTATGACAATAATTGTATATTAATATAATGGTATTCGACAATGAAGCTACACTCTATGGAGGTCACTTGCATATTACACCAATGATTTTATATTATTCTAATGGTATTCGACAAAGATGCTACATCCAAGGGAGGTCACTTACATATTATGACAAT